>NW_026925088.1:0-256778 GCF_032062105.1 Saccostrea cuccullata
CCAATATGGCTTGTACATCCCCCTTAAATAATTGTTTAGAAATCCTTACACGCTGTCGTTCTCACTCTTTTTTCAAAACATATGGTGACCATTGAGAACTAACCTTTTTTACTGTCAAATGTTTCCTTAAAACAGTGTAAACTATCCCCAAAATGATACCCATCAATTTTGCTATGTGTCTTAAAGTTAATCAAACATCATCAGTGATATTTTGTTGAATTTTTGGCAGACAGTACGTTGGTTGTTGTAAATCTTTGTCGCCAAGGATGGTACCTATTCTTGATGCCCATTATATCATTTTTGTTCATTGAAATCCACCTGCTCGTGTGTCTATAAAACAGACATTGGTTGCTATGAATTTCACATATTTCAGTAAATATGTCTTTGGGATTCTTAACGATTTTTACAGCTGCTTTCATGAATCGCTTAGCTTCACCCTAGTTTACTGATTCTTTACCATTCATTTTTAATGCTGTGTCTCGAATAGCCCTTGCCTTCCATCTTCTCACGATGAAACTATGTGGTGAAAAGTGGTCAAATAAACTGTAATCAATTTATTAATGATTCAATCATGAGAGAAAGTCAAGCTTAATGTCATATGATTTCTATTTTGTATGTCATAGAGTTCCGGACATTATTTATTGAACAGCCCTCGTATGCGTTCATATGGGAAAAAATAAGAAGAATTTTGTGTATTTCATTTATGGTTAATTCTTAAAGGGAAGAGGACCAGTATATAAATTTATCAGATTTGGTTCTGAATCCAAACTTTGCTATGTTTACATAACACTTAACACTAAAAACTGATATGAAGGCAAAAGTCTAATCACTGCAGCCTAAGATAGTCAGATTTGGTAAATAATGAATTGGATATGTTTGTCATGAATATTTTCCTGAATACATGTATATCATCGCATATAAATAAATAAATTGTTGTTTAAAAAATACTGATATCTCATACACGTATATCTAATGAAGTCGTGATTCGCCCTAATTTCATGACGAACTGGAGGGCAATCGTGATAAGAAGAATTATTTAAATCGTTAACATTGAGACAGTTCGTTTCGATACAGTAACCACTATAAATATTTGTTGTATTGTTGATCTAAATCTAAACAGGTTAGAAACACTACGTGTCTTGATGCTTTTTCTCTCATGGCTAAATCTCCTGAATTCATGTTAAAGCTAATTTGCTGACGCAAATGTCAACATAATAATAAAACTGTAGACAGTAAAGCAGTTTACATGTACGTCAAATATCAAATCAGACTGTATCTTGTTGTTAAGGTTGAATGCATGGTTAAATTATTATTTATTTTTAAAGATCTAAAATAATTTAATAACACATAACATAAAGCCATATACCATAAATGAGCAAACTCACCAATTTCAGTCTGAATTGGAATAACTTTATTTTCAATAAGCCTCTGTAGTATTTATGTCACTACAATTATCACCATTGCATATGTACATGACATGTACATGCACTTCGATGTTAATTTTTCATTTCAGAACGTCCTTTGAACCACTCATTACAAAGAGACTTAAATATATGTAGCCATTCAAGTAATACAAATATACATTTAATGGGTATCAACTCAACTCATAAATTAATTTTTGGCCAAAACTTTGTTTAATTCATGAATACGAGGGATGACCAAAAACTAAGTAATTGCACTCCTTTATAAGCAGACTTATACCTATTCATATGAAGCATGATTTGTGCAAAATCTTATGTTTGAAAAGAAGAAAACCCTTGCTGTGGCCTTCAACTCGACCCTTAGATATATCGACGACGTATTGTCAGTTAACAAGGTAAATTCCATTCCTGTCGATACGATAATTCCTGGTGAGCTTGGAATAAAAGATACATTTGAGTCTGACACTTCTGTTTCATACTTGGATATTTTACTTGAAAAGACATTAATGGTAATCTAACAACCAAGCTCTATGATAAACGTGATGACTTTAACTTTTATATCTAACTTCCCTTTCTTATGCAGCAATATACCTTCATCATCTTTATACGGAGTTTATATATCTCAGTTGATTCGAGCATGCTGTACGTACGAACAATTTCTTAAATGAGATAAATTATTGACAAGTTGATGAAACAAAAATATCAGCAGTCTCGTTTAAAGTCATCATTTCGTACGTTCTATGGTCAATACAATTACCTTGTGAGCAAACACAATTTTTTATTGAGTCAAATGCTGACTGACGTTTTTCATACTTGTTAGTCCATTATTGAAACACTGAATTGACGACGAATTTTTCCGTTATTTCCCGATCATGATAAGCAGTACATGGCGGGTGTGACCGGTCGGCAGGGGATGCTCACACCTCCATGGCACCTGATGCCACCTCTGATGTTTTGGAGGTCTTTGTTTGCTCTGCTCCTATTTTGTATCGTTTTATGGACTTTGATATTGAATACTGTTCGTTATCTCCATATCCTTCATAAATTCAAGAAAAAAAGTATCACTATAAGTGAAAGTATCGATTAGATTGAAATTGACTGTTTTATTTTAGAAGCAATGACAGGTCAAGGTCATTATATTCTTCCTTGATACATTAAGATAAAATATTACTATTGCCAATCATGTGATGCCTTCTTCTATTTCAAAAGATAACATTTTTATCTTTTTGCATTAAAAGATATTACCATATAAGGTCTATCAGATGATACTACCAGATTGAGATGAATAGTTTAATGGAAATATATATTAGCTTATCCGTATTTCTTCTATTTTTCTTAAATCTTATGGTATACTAGTTATTGTATACTTCTTATTTGTGAAATCACTAATTTTCGTTGGGGTTAAATTTTCGTTGTTTTCGAGGTACGAAGAGACCCACGAATTCATGTCCATGAAGAAATGTAAAATTTAATATAGAGAACTTCTAAACAGGTCTTTGTCCTCGAAATCAAATCCCCAAAACCAACATTTTTCCATCAAACCACAAAAATTTGACCCAACGAAAATATGTTATAGTGCAGTATTTAACTTTTTCTTACTTTCACATATGGTGAAATAGTCATGTAAAGAAACAAAATAAAGGTTTGGACGTTTATATGAGAGTTAAATACTTTAATGATTTTTTTTCTGCAATCACTTCGTAGATTGGAGGCTTTCAAAAACTAACAATATTGTTACAGTAGTTTGTTTGGAAAATGATATTTATTTATATTTCAAAACTTTGGCACATTTTTTTCATTATTAGTTACAATAAAATTTCCTTAAAGCTGATTTTTTTTAAAAAAATTAACTAAATTCCTTGTTTTGTAGTAATTTTCAGAAGCAGAAAAGGAGATATTTTCATACGCCGCCATTTCGCCAAAATATAGGCCCTGCTAGATTTCTAATTCAGTTTACCATTTCTGTTTAAAGATGACGGTACAATTCTAAGGAGGAAAGAAAAATATGATCTTTGAAATGCAGAATTCACAGAAAGACTTATAAGCAAACATACTTTGAATATTTCATTTAGTCAGAAACTAGACAAGAATCCCTTCTTAATTCAAACTTTCACTTTTCTTTTAAGGGAACCGAGAAGAGGTTTTATTGCATGAAAACTACTACAGAGAAACTATTTTCTTTATATATACCATATGTTCCTTACACTGATTTCAGTATACATTCCAAGTTTAGTGAAAATGGACCGTCTGTTTTCAGGCACCATCCTATACCCTCAAAATATAGGTACATTAATTGAACAATATAGGATTGCACAGGAAAATACTTTTTTACACTTCAAAGCAAATTATACAAATGCTGCAATATACTTTTTGCTCAAATTATATTAGTTGATGAATAATACTATTTTGTACATTTTATGCAAGAAAAATAAAATTCTACCGTCTGCTTTCCAGAAGGGGGCATCTCAAAATGCCAAAATCAATGATATTTTTTCTGTTGTTATAGAGTACTGCAATAAGTGATATCACATATTTAACTTTTGAATTTATGATATCACCTATTTAAATATGTGATATCATCTATTCGAATATGTGATACATGTATTACCAATTCAAATGAAATTGGTGACATTACTTATTTGAATAGATGATATCACTTAAGGGCAGTAAATACCGAAATGGCCTGCCATAAAAGAACCTATTTCCTTCAAGATGATAAGACTGCTTAGTTTCAAGTGCACTCATTGACATGTCTCTGTATATAATGTGTGGTGAAGACATGTGAGTGCAGAGGCCATAAATTCCAAAGCATTTACTATAACAATTTATTTTTTTAATTTGCCTATTTCGGTTATTTACAGCACCGATTAATACATATAACTTGTCCAATTGACATTTGATGCATGTTATCTTTAATTCCTGTTTAGGTCTGTGATCTAAGATAAGACAATCGTTTGACTTGCATGTAACAAGTGAATATATTTTAGTTAATCCCTTATTGAGTGTTTTTATTCTTATTTGCAACATGAGAACTATTATTTTAACATTTTGGTTGGTCACAGTTTGCCCCTTCAGTGAAATCTGTAGGAAGTCTTAAAATGATAAATCAAGAATCTAACAATTTTTTAAATTGTATAATGTCAAATTGTATTCGGATTAGATGAACACTACTTATTATCTTTTTTTACATAGAGCATTTGCAGTGTTTTTCATTCCAAGCTAGCAGAGCCGTTGTCAAGTCAAGAATCAAATTATTTGATGAACCATGCTTACCAGTTGGGTATGTTTTATTATGAGCCTTGGAATCAATTAATATCAATAGAAAGACACGTTAACACGTAAAATATTGTGATCTCTCAGATTTATGGTTCATTTCTGAAATTATCGCCATATGCTATTAATTCCCATTGACTTAATTTAGCTACACTTGAACGGTTTATGAATTGCTGCATATATAGATAGTTCTTACAGAAAGGTAAACATTTATATATGACTGGTCGGTTAGTCACTATGCTGAAAATGAATTAAATCAACTCAGTATGTACAGCTTTATATGTTACAATTTCTCATGGTCCAAGAAACATCTTTGATAAGTGTTTGGAGCTTCCTTCGTGTTTTAATAATAAATATTAAGGCTGTTCTATCGTATAGCTGGGATATTTAGCGGGTGCTTATTATGGCTCATTTTGGCGGTTTTGAAGTAGATTGCTAAATTTTTTTTCCGCTTAAGCACTTTTGCGTAAAGCTACTGAATAACTTTGTTCAGTCTGTTGTTAAGGATATCCGATCCTCAGCCAGGAAGGATAACTCCAAAAAATAATATTTAAATTGAAATGTATGAAAATGAAGCTTGAAAATGAATTTTTTCATGCAACAATTTTCATTTTATTCATCTTTACAAGATTCAAGGTCTTTGGAAGTCTTAGAAAAGGTCGTATAAAAGTTGACATTTATACCCTACAAAAGGAGTAAAAATTAATACTGTTTTAGAGAAATAAGATTTCCTTGAATCCAGCCTTAGATACCAATGCTTATTAGCATGATATGAAATGAAAAGTGATTTATGGTGTCTTGCAATGATAGCAAAAGCCTTTTACACTATGTATTTTAGAATACATGACGGAAATAGAAGACAAAAAATACCAAATAAGTATAAAAATCATGACAATTTCTCTGAATGCCTGGATACCTATTGTTTTTTAGCCTAAAATATATTTGTTGATCAATTTGCAATTAGAAAATGCATTGCTGATATTCCAATTTGCTTTTTCTCCAAAAATATTGGAGATTTGGCAAATTTCCCTATTTAATATGATTAACTTTGATCTTTAACTTTAAAGAAATACTGTGGATAAAGTTACATAATTTTGTTGATTCACAGATACTTTTATGAGTATTTTTGATTACTTAACTGTTAATTTTATAAACCTGAGGATCGGACTACCTTAAATATGCGTCTCATCTGGTGTTGGTTTTACTAAGAATCTTACCTTAATCAGTATTCAAGCTTACACATGTATATTAAGCGTACTGAAAACGCATCCATAAGATAAAACCCTTTATTTAAACATGTCCGCCAAAAATGTTCCGCCCAAATTAATGACATGACTTTGAGCAAGAAAAATGCCCATTTTGCACCCGCTAAAGAAACCCGCTATACGGTTTATTGTAAGTGATACGTGTTCCCTTGTCTTCCTTCATATTCCTATTTTTTCCTCTAACTTACTAGGTGGTCAGTTTTGGATAGGGATTTCCGACATAGCTGAAGAAGACAGATGGATTTATTCCTCTTCTCAGCAACCAATCACAATCCGTGACTTCAACTCCAACAATCCAAACGGACAAAAGAACAGTAACTGTGTAGTACTTTGGCACGATTACCACGGCCGCTGGTCGGATGAACCATGTCATTCCACCTTTTATTTTATCTGTGAAGCAGAAAATGAGTAATCCTTTTGTCATGATACTATTTTAGCCTGTGTAAAAAGCAACGGGTAATGCTTCATCCAACTTCGTCGTTTGTAGATCCTTTTTTAAAGTTCGTGCTTCAGTAATACCTTCAATGATACATTTCCTTATTTTATTTCTTAGAACCATCGGGGAAGTCGTTGGCTGAGCTCGGAGTTTCCGAATCCTGATTTTTCTTTACATGGTTTTATTCTAATAAAACTATCTCTATGTATAACTTATGGATAAATATTATTTCAACACAATTTAACTTAAATAATTAACTTGTTAAATAAACGTAAAAATACAAGAAATATATGCGTTTAAAATTGATTTGTCACTTTTATCCTTCGCAATGTTCGTTTGCATTTCTTAATTTTGCAACGTCACAAACGGCTCTTACGTCTATAAAGCACATTGGTTTTGAAGGACGCTAAATTCACATTAAAGATTACCGAAATAAACAATTATGAAGAGGAAAAATTAGAGAATGTATATAAGCTAACGCGCGGAATTCAATTTGTGGCACGGCCAGGTGTGTTATAGGACCGACACATCCAAATATATGAATTCAATGCTTAAAAATATGAATAATTTGCATGAGGAATTTATAAAGCGTAAACTGTCCAAGCCCAGGATATACCATATAACTTGGGTTGCTATTTAATTATATGAATTCATGACGAACTAGCTCAGGGCATTCGTGATAAAGAAACACGAACATAAAATTACCTAAGAGTTATTCCTCTTTGTCATTGTCAGAGAGTGTGATTCAGGCCTGTAGGGTGTGTATGTAAGGGTGTGTGGGCGAGGCGGGCGAGTCTCTTAATAGTATTGAATATTCTTTTTGCTTTAGTTTTATATGTGAGTATTAATTAGGACGATGCTTGCTTCTTCCCACTTTTTTTGCTGTACGGTGAAATAAATGCTAATTTCAGCTTGTATGGAGAACGACCCATCCGCCAAAGAAATAGGATTTTAGAGTTTAGACTATTTCGGCTCGACAACCTTTTGACGTGGTCCCCTGTTCCAATTTAGAAGCCATTGATATAGGCATGTGACATTTCCTTCCCTTGCATAGATACACCGCCCCACTTTGAATTTATTGTAATATTTATTTGCGAAATGTGAAGATGATAAAATATATTTACCTGAGGATCCAGTGCGCATTAAGGTACGCTGATCCTAGCTCAGGTTCTGAAAATCAGGCATAGACTGATTGAAAACGCTCATAAAAATGTCTAAAAGTAATGTGTTACTATCCCCGATAAATCGTCAAATCTCATCTCTAATGTTAATCATATTAAATACAGAAAATAAGTACTAGTAAATCTCAACTAATTTTTCAGAAAAATGCGAATTAAAATAATTTGCTTTTTCCGATTCAATTTTGATCAACAAACACGTACCAATAAAAATCATATGTACTAGTATTCAGGCTTTCGAAGAAATTGCACAATTGTTATACTAGTATTTTAGTTTCTTCTATTTACTTACATAATTTTCCAATGCACAGTGTATTAGTTTCCTATCATTGCTAAACGCCAGAAATCACTTCTAATTTCATATTATGTTAAAAAAAAAACATTAGTATCTATGGTTAGATTTAAAAACTCGATTTCTTTCAATGTGTAATTTTAAAATACTTTTATGGGGTAAAAGTTTCCATTTTTCATACCTTTCTAAAAACTTCAAAGAACCTAGAAGGATATGGAAACTACATTGAGAGGTATAAAAAATGAAGAAAAAAAAATTTTCAACCTTCGTTTTGAGACTTTTTGAATCAAATCATAAATTAAAGAGTTATATATTTCGTAGCTGAGGATCGAACCTCAATTGTTACACTTTTTTTCAATGGGTGGCACTACAGCTCTCTAGTCGTCCATCCTAATGTTTCAGACCAGCAAGCTACAGATCAGCAGTTTACTTATCTAAAAATTTGGCAAAATGAATATTAAAAAAGTTGATATATATTTACAAATTTATCAAATCGCACACACAAAGAGATGAGGAATTAGGGGGATTAATCATAATTCGTCATATCACACAACCTTTGCTGAAGAACCTTCGAGGAATAGAAGAACTCGTAGAAAATTAAATATTGTCATGCTGACCACGAGTCGCTCATTGATGTGTTTCAGATTTCTTACTATTTAAGTCCCACTGACTTGAAATACAAAAATGCACATCTTGATCAGTAAATATTTTTAGTAAAGAGAAACACAATTACAATGTATATATCTATCTTTTATTACTTAATTCCTTATTTCAAGCTTATATACAAATTCATAGACTCATTTCATTGAACAAGTACATTCAATAAGGTCCTTTAAATTCTAGCAATGATGATTTCAACACCATAACCATAAACATTTTTCAAGAAGTCCCATCTTCATAGAATTCATGTGCCTTCACTTCCGGGAAACAGTACGGAATTATGTTTGATGTTCATTTCGATGCAAGATCATGCTCACTGGGCATGCGTACATGCATGTCCTCAAAGGCCTCTTTTTCACTTTCATTAACTTAGTGAAGACTGTACTTGGCCATCACATTCCTATCTCATTGTTTGGTTTTGGTGCAATAATGGCTCAAAAAAACTAACTGTAAAAAAAAAACACAAAATAAGATAATGCTTTTATTTCAGACAAATTACTCAACCACGACATGAAATTATGTTAATTCAATGAATACTGCTAAAATCATACAGCTAAGAATCTTAAACTTACTGTTAAAAAATGAGGTAAAATACATCATCCGGGTAACTCAATGACGTGCCAATGTGGCACCCCATGCATGAGCATTTTCTTGAAGAAGTTATCTATCAGCTTCCACTCTTTCTCTGCGGCAGGTGAGTCGATGGCGTCATTTTTGGGGAACTGTTAAAATTTAAAAAAACTCAAATTTTACTTTCTGCATTTCAAGCTTTTTTTTCTAAAATCGATTTTGGGCGTGCAATTGGAAGTCTTTCTTTAATTTTATAAATTGATAAATATATACTACTTACTAGAACCAGAACACAGGAGAAATCAGAATTCAGGGAATGATCAGTCGGCTGTGTATGGTCGAGAATTAACATCTCTAATTTCTTTGCACAGTCCACCTGGAAATAAATAATGCACTTTATATTTAAATTGTAATTGCAATAAGTTGATAAAAAATTATCTTGTCAATGAAATAATTAAGTTTGCTATTTCATTTTTTACCTTCATTACTCTTATTCCGTTTTCCCAGCAATGTGCTTCTATAAGTGTTTGTTCTATGTTTATAGTGACGTCAGCATCTTCTGGTGGCTGAGGTAAAATACACAACATCACCGCATCCGGGTCCCTGCAATCAAACCAAATTTTCAAATCTTAATCTTTTTGAGGTAATATGTTTTTTCTTAATATTAAACATAGTAACTATAACATTTAAAACAAAAAAAATACATGCTGCAGTTAATCAGAAAGCTGTAAGCTCTAGGTGAGCGAGGACAATTACCTCTCCAAAATGGCTGCACATTTATAGACTCCATTGAGGACCCTTTCTTGTTGGGCTGCACTTCTAAAGACTTCTAGGACACCAGGACAGGCTTTTACACAGCTTCTGCAAGATCAGAAAACTCAAATATAGACATATATACATCTATATTATCCTCAGCAGTAATTCAAGTTAATTCCAAACAATATTTCTACCCTTTGACAAAATACATGAGTATCGAATTGCTTGCGCAACTTTAATTTTATTCTGTTATATCGAATTAATTAATGCAAAAAACAAACAACTTTCAAGTTTAAAAGAAAATTCGCGTATTCCTCTGTTTGCTGACCGCCAATCAAATAAGCTTATCAACAAATAGGAAGTTAATTTTACAGTTATGTGTTTGTAAACAAAACTTAGATGTCACGTAAATTAAATTAGGTCAAGATCAATATTGATAATAACAATTTTTTTTAAACTTCGCAGCTAAAAAAAAAATTTAAGTTTCTGAATATTCATACCTCTAACTTTTTTGGAAATGATTTAGTATGAATGATTTTGAAATTTAAATGGTACGATGGTTAACCACAACATATTTTTTCATTTGTTTGTGAATTCTAGCCTGCACTAAGTCCAAGTACGCTTCACATAATTGCGACCAAGTATTAAAGAATTACATTCCAATGATAATGGTCCAATTCCTTATAAGGGAAAGGACAAAACGAACTTAAAATATTTCTCACGTTCCGATCTCCAGTCTGTCATGCTGTTACTAAATTTAGAAATGATAGTCCTAGTTTGTGAAGTATTGAATGAGGCAGACTGGCAATAGGCCCAGATCTGACGCATCTGCATAAAGTATATGTACAACTCATCGTATGACAAAATGCAGCCAAAACTATTTATACATTTTACTGTGTATTTTTAGTCCATGTTCTGAGAAATGAATTAAATGTCGTGCTGAGAATTTCTCCTACACAACTACGAAATAGACTCTTATACACTAGACACAATTTACAGTACATTAAACAATGCTTTTATCTACTATCGATCATGAAATAAAGTCACGCTGACCATTTTGCACCTTGGGCAAAGTACCTGCTATACGTACGTAGGTCGTACGTATACATATTGATGACGCAATATATTGGAGATATACATTTTTACAGAATATATGACACACGCTGCTGTGAAAAAAATAATTGCTAAAGTACTGCATCTTTTATAGCATAAAGGTTGCATTCAATTTCCTTAAAAACTTTAAATAACGTGTTTGTCCAGATATTTCGCAAATATGCCAGGAATTTAGAATTGAAACTTTTAAGTAAAAATTTATTACTTACTCTTCGCTGCATTGTTCCACCAAATCTTTCTGCTCCGTCAATGTCATGTCTTCTCTTGTGTAAGTAAGCTTCAGTTTGAAATAAGTCTGCAAGAACTGCTGTGATCAAGACGTCTTCCCTACGTAGACTTTGTGTAAGGTATGTGGTATGTCGTAATCCAGATTCGTCATGTGGTTATCCCTGACCCGGGATCGAGCTCACCGATTGGTCGATCATCTAGGATGTTCCTATTTTTCAACTGAGGATCCAGTGCGCTAATCCTTGCAACTCATAATAAAGGACAATTGCGTAAGGATATATATAAGCATCAGTGTTTTGTATAGCTATTCCTGGTAAACATACATGTAAATAAAAATGAACCTTGTTTATGTAGAAGAATCTGCAAGATATTGATTTGTAATATGTTCTAAATATAGAACATGGCCAGTTCATGACTAACGTTCTATTTATAGATTCCTGTTACATATAAATATAGGCTGGGTGTTTTCTTCTGTCAAAGTCACATGCTCCCGAAGCTCTGGATTTTCACCTGTGACACCGCTGAGGACGACATCAATTCAATGTACGATCACATTTCATGGATGACACGGACTGGCCTATATATATATTCCACGTTAGAGGTTTTGGGGTTTTCTTTTTGAATTTTCAAAGCATTTCTAAATCAGAAAGGCCTTGTAGGGTGCACAGGTCATGCAAATAGAAACCAAAAAAAAAAAAATCCTGGGTTTCTGTTAAAAGAAATCAAGGATGTTTTAAATAAAATGGATTTTTTAATTTATTTATTAATAATATTAAAATATGTCAAATTAAAATATATATTTTAAACATATATTCTTTAAATAAAGAAATACCTTACTAATTGGAAATATTATATTTGTAAATCGTAAAAATTTTAATATAAAATTAATTAAAAATACACAATATAATGGTGGATTAATCGGGAAACGCCCATCTACCCCCTTTAAATGAAGCTTTATAATTTGCTTAGTAAATGCAATTTTTGACCTGTAATTCATATTTACTAAATAAATCTACTTTCATCAGGGGTACAGTTTCAATTAATACATTTTGTACTCCCCCTTATTTAGAATGACAAAGACACAAATCTTTTCGAGTACCTGGGTATGTGATTTATTTCTGACGAAGCCATACTTTGTGGTTTTTAATGGTTTCAGTATTATTCACAGTCAGTCAGTGCTCTGATTTTTAAACACTTTCTACTCACACGAGGTCATGTAACTCCTTGTAAAACAATGTGTTAATCATAATGTGTCTTTTTAAGTGTTTGTTTTCTTCAAATTTAGAAAGGAAAAAACAAATTAAAACAGACTAGAACTTTTACAAATGATTTATTAAAAGTAATATGAAAGCAGATTAATTCAATGTAATTCCATATTATAATGAACACATAATAAAACACTGTCAGTTATGATTTTTTTTTTTGTATATTTTTCATCACTCTCTGTCCTCCTTTTCCTCTCAACTTCGTCTCTAAATGTTTTCCTCAAGTTCCATATCCCTCGCCTCGCTTTTATCATTTTTTTTTCATGCTTTTTCCAATATGCATGTAGAATGTACACACTGAAAAATGGGTCAGTACCTATGGGAATGGTTTATGTCCAGTTATAATGAGGTTCCATTCACAAAGTGTTGAGTTCAGAGCTGGGAAAAGTGGAGACAGGGGACCCCCGATATGTGAGGGGTCCACACACCAGCTCCTCTCCCCCAGCTATGGCTTTGGAAGGACGGTCACTTCCAGGTGGAACACACGATGTAAAATGGAAAACATAATAACGGATCCATTCCCGGCCAGCTCTCAGGAAGTACTTCCTCTACTTACAAGTCTGTAGACTTCTACAAGAACAAGAGGAAAGACGTCCCACATAAGTATTAAAATATACTATCAAACTTTAAATACAATGAGTTTATGCCAAGTCAGAAACATAAATTTCAAATGTAATAAGAATATATAAATTCTGTATAGTGACTGAATGTATACATGTATATTTCTTCTCTTACTTCCATATGGCATGTCCGTTGGGATGCGGTCATCAGGGGTTATCAGGCCGGAATCTGGATAACCAGATTGTTAGGATGTTTACGACATCCATTCAGAAATTTTCTCTCCAACTGAGTCCTACCCTCCTTTGCAACCTTTCAAAAAAAGGCAAAACTCTTCATTTCCTGAATTATATTTTTGAAATCTTTTTATGTTCTTTTTATATTATTATGACAATAATTGTGAAAGCAGGATTTCATATTGTTTTATCAAGTTCATAGATTTGGCAGTGACCTTGACTTACCTGAACTACAACACAACTGAGGTCAAGGTCTTTTTGTTTCCTGCGAGCTGGCATCAGCAGGCACTGCTCAAACTTTACTACACTGTCCACCTAAAAATATGAAAAGGTATTAAAAATAGTTTAAAAAATATATTTACAAATCATTTTAAGCCCTGTAATATTTTCTCATGGCCATTCAAAACTAGAATCTATTCAATCTATCATTAACTCCATTACTTTTTAAAAGATATCCATTAATTATGCCGGACCTTTACGAGAGTGATCCTGTGTTCTCTGCAGTGAGCCTCTATCAGAACATGCTGCATGTGAACCAGTTCATCACTTTCTTTCTCCTCTACTGGCATTACACACAACAACACCCCCTCTGGTGCCCTGTAAAGAAATATACAGCAAATTATTCATCATATTTAAACAATACCAATTTCTGTGGCGCACCTTACTCTGAAATCTCTCTCCTAATACATCCTTGCTTTAAATCTTTAACTCTCTTTCCGACTACAGACCCATGCCTAGAAATCTCTCTCTATCCCTGTCATTCAAACACTTAGTGACTTACACCTGTAGTTCTCTGGCGCAAGTGTGGAGCCCTGTTGTAACTCTTCCTTTATCTGCAGCCCGTTCTATCAATTCCTTGAACGTCTTGTTTAGATCCATACTGCAAAAGAACAGAAGTTTTTGACATGCAGATGATGTTTGATTTTAAATATAAGCATCAGAATTTCATCAGATTCAATGTGGCAGAAATTTTGGCTTTCCATGTTGCATCTAATTATAAAAAATGCGAAACTTTGATGCATATAGGTGGTTTTTAATGAAAAAATCCAAATCAAGATGTGCACTTCCTTAAACACGTGTTAGTTCGCGCGCAATTATCATGATTATTATCAGTGATTTTCATAATATTAAATAAAACTTTTACCTTCTTTTGTCTTCTGTGATATTAGGCTCAGTTAAAGTCATAGTATTCCAATATTTTTCACTATGCAGAAGATCTGCTTCGAACGATTCCTTGGTAGCCGGTATCGTGTGTCTCTCCTGAATTCTGACTTAGATTATGTCAGCACATTCTTCCTCTGTGTACTTTGACCGAGAAAGGGGTGGAGCTAACACAGGTTCTCGCCATGTGATTCGACTATTGAACGGTTTAAAGGTCAAATGTGTCATGTTGCTAGCTACCGATGATGTCATAGTAAACAGAAATAAATAAAAACACGTGGATTTTAACTATTACTGCATAGATGGCTAATTATGTTGTTGTTAAGTACATATTAGCCTCACATTCCACAGAGTTCAGTATTGTTTAATATTTAAGGGTTTCTGCAAGTATTGCACCATTACCGGATGTGGCCTAAATTGGATTTTCTGGGACGGGGATTCCCCCACACTATTTCATCATGTTCTAACATGAATGAATCCGCCACGTGGATTTGTATTTGATTCACGGGATAGGTGTTAGGAATTTACATCATAAAGCAGCGAGCCGTATCTCAGCTGACAAACACTGAGCTGTATAAATTAAAACTATTAAGTCGATGATTTTAAATAAAACATGTAAAACGATTTAAAATAGTTTTATATAAATAAATTGACAGTTTCACATGCGTTTATTTAAACTGTATTCCTCTGTTGTGCTCCACCCTTACTGCCCTATGGAAAGAATTAAAACAAAAACTGAGTTTTGAAAACATGTTTAATTCAGATCATTGGCCTTGTCATGATTTAGAATTGCTCTTTTTAGGAGGATTTTAAATTTCCCCTAAATTTTTGTGCATAATTAATTTTAGAGGGTGTTATTGTTATATAGTTGTTATCATGATCGTGTTTTACGGGTTTCATGCATTTCACGCAAATCAAAATTAAGTCTTTTTGTGTTGAATATATTATATCAAAAGAATTTGATGGAAGTCAAACAAACAGAAATACGGAAGGAAATTTAATATTGGACAGCTAGGTCATATCACATAATAAACAATCATGCAAATATAGGTGTACTAAATTATACTAAAAGATGATACATGCGCTGAATTTGGGATAAATTTACATATTTGGAATTTATTGGAAAATGCAGAATAAATTCATTGATTTTTTTTAATTGCACAGCCACTGAAGGGAGGATACAACCAACGAATGAAATTGTCTGCAACTAATTTATTTAATTTAATTCATCTTGTTTCTTGTTCTAATTTATAAAAGGCAATCGATCGTACATGTAATTTAATTTTTATGATGATTTCATAAATTTAATGGATTCTTTTGAGGATCATGCCAGAAGATGGACCAGACGTAAAAAGTAGACATTGACGCTTTGTCAGAATGGATTAAATGCACCAGAAGTTTGTCAAAATGATTGAGGGGCAATATGAAAACCATGCATCTATCCTTCTGTGTTCAATAATTTATTTATAACTGAAAAAAGAACTAGATAGATAACACGTTCAGTATGTACTGGTTCTTGCCGACAAAGCAGGTATCAAACAGCATTGTTTTTGTTTGTAAGGCGCATTATTTCAATTGTATTTTAGAGGAACTGGAATTTATTTCCCAAGTGTTAATTCTAAGTGAGGAGGAAATTCTTCAAAATCATATTTTGAATAATTTTTTTTGATATTCCAAACAATCAGCTGAAACCCCATAAACGCAAAGTTCCTTACGAACGAAGATACATATAAAGTTCCAGAAAATGTTCTGCTAATTTAAGCTAAAGCCTCTTTCTTTACTCCTCACCAAAATATGATCAGTAGTGAAGGAGAATTTAAACTTTATGAGTTCTGTGCATCAACATAATCGAGAAGTGGTGTAAATCAGATACTTTAAAATTCCAAAGCACTTTTGGAATATTTAAAATCGTAAATCTATTTTTTTTTTTTAGAAATCGGCAAAGTAAGAACACACACTTTTTCATCTTGATATACAACAATTTCCCACGATAAATTGAAGTCCAGGCTTTATGACATCATTGACAGCTGATTTTCTAATAAAAAATGGAATTTATAACTACCTTGTCGACGTCATTAATCTTCTGCAGAAATACGTATTGTATCAAAACATTGTGATTGTACACACAGATAGACATCAAAAAGATTCTTGAGTTTCAGATTGACAAAATCAGTGTGCATGGTTTTAGAGAAAACATGTATATATTATTTTAACACCGAACAGCAAACTTTCAAGTACATTTAATACACCGCTTTCTTGTGATAAAAAGACGTTAATGGTAATCTAACAGCAAAGCATTAATAAACGAGATGACTTTAACTTTTGAATCAAAATACCCTTATGTCGACAAAATAGATCAAGAATGATTGGCAGTTTTTGTCATGGCTTTATTGATTAATATTCAAATCAATCATCAATACAATCAATAGTCAAAATCAATCATCAATACAATCAATAGTCAAATCAATCATCAATACAATGAATACAATGATGTACACAAGGTATCTCTACAATGATGTACATAAAGTATCAATTCAATGATGTACACAAAGTGTATATTGAATAATTAATACACAATGGGTACAATGATATTCAATGATATTCAATCAATGATGTACGCAAAGTGTATACATGTATTTACACAATGGGTACAATGATATTCAATGATATGCAATGATATGCAATGTTATGCAATAATATGCAATGATATTCAATGATATTCAATGATAAATGAATTGCAATGAGCAGGTAGCAATGTATTACAACAACAATGGTCTACGTCGACTTTATCAATAGTATATGACGTAGAATCAATAGCAATGGCACAATGACGGAAGCTCAATTATTGGCCACTGGCCCTGGAAGATAACAGGATCAGCAGCGAGCTTCTAGCAAAATTCGGCCATATGTCTTCACATGGGAGCTAATAAAGCGTGGCATGTGAAGACATCCGCCACATGCGGCAAATTTTGCCCATGCCATGACAAAACTGCTATTTATTACAGTTATGCAGTATACCGTAGAACTAGGGAAATTTATATGAAGATCAATAATATATGTAATGATCGATAACTTTTCAATAGATCAATAGTTGCAAAGATCAATAATATATGTAATGATCAATAACTGTTCAATAGTTTAATAGATCAATAGTTGCAAAGAGCAATAATATATGTAATGATCAATAACTAAATGGAAATGGTAGGTAGCACTGCAAATTTTGACAAATTATTTTGATTATGTCACACTTAATGGTATAGAGGATAATGGTAGAAGTGCTATATGAGAAAGGTGGACACCCTCTGGATACAATTTTGATGAGTCCTGTTGAATATTGGGGTAGTGAATATACCCCTACCCCTTGTGGTAATGAACCAGTATAATGAGCTATTTATCCTAATGCAAGCCTTGTGTGACAACATGGGCCTGAACTAATTTCTTGGCAGTATTTGTGACCCAATAAATTTTAACCTTGGTATTAAAGATAATCGAAAACCAGACAGTCAACTTCATAAACTTTTGTAGATGGCAAAGGGACATGGAACCAATACTATTACCCACAATGAATCATTATGACATGTGGGTTGTCATATTATGACACCTGAGTTCGAATATTTGAATGGTTGGACCTTTTTCCAGGTCATTCCTTGTTGACCAAACCATCTGATATGGATGTTGTATTGTTCTTTGTCCAATTCGCATTATCTAAATTGATGAATGTGTGGTTTTTTGCATAATACTTTTAAAGATGATCCAATAATCCATACCATGACAGAAGTGCCTGCAAACTTAGGATACGTTAAAAAACGGTAAAAAGGTGTTGACAAGTGTCTGACGTGACTAAAATTGAATGTAAGTCTGAAATGCATGGACTTCCATCTCCCTTTAATCTTTATATAATCTTCAGACAAGCCTGATAAATTCAAGTGTGTAGCACCCCCAATTCTAAGAGTATTACCCTTAAATGTTTTAGTGTCAAAGCCAAGAAATGAAATAAATTTCTGTAGCATTAAAGTAAATTGGAATGACGAGAAGGCTTCACGCCAAGGTAAGCAAATAACTGAACGTGGAATGTTGGGTCTAATTGACAAGTAGCTGTGAAGTATTTCAAATAATGAAGATGTTTCTTGGTTTGACAAAATGTGGAAGAATTTTTTTTTTTTTTTTGTAACTATTTAATCAATTAATTAATTAACTTAATTTTATTTATTGGTCTATATATTTATTTATTTATATTTATTTATTTATTTATATTTATTTATTTATTTATTTATTATTAATTTATTAATATTATTATTTATTTATCTATTTTTTTTTTTTTTTTTTTTTTTTTTTTTTTTTTATTTTTTTTTTAATTATGGGCTAAAGCTGCATTGTAAAATCTTGAGCTACATGCCATACTTCCTGATAAAACTTTACTGTTTAGCCAAAATTGAATGACAAAGGCCACAGCACTGAACAATACTGCATTTGAAAGGTGGGCTTCTTGAAATTGACAATAATCAGCCAAACAAATTTTAACTCTTTACGAATGTGCTCTGGAATGAATATGTTTTGGCATAATTATTTTTGTTACTTCATAAGAATGTATTTCTGCCATTGTATCTTGTATATTATTTTTTGTATATATTGTACATATATTGTTGAGCCTCATGTACCGCTTATAT
Organism: Saccostrea cuccullata; assembly: GCF_032062105.1. NCBI lineage: Eukaryota > Metazoa > Mollusca > Bivalvia > Ostreida > Ostreidae > Saccostrea > Saccostrea cuccullata. The sequence continues at coordinate 19,080 of NW_026925088.1, forward strand.
GGTTTGAGTGAATAAATTGACCTTGAACTTCAACTTGGCTTGTGGAATTTTTAACTAGAACAAGAAATGTTAAATTAGTGGTTGGGCCTTCAATTATAACCTGAATTACCGTTATTGAGATTTCTATTTCCTGACAAGTTTGTTAGTGTTCAGGTAGTTTCTAACACTCTAAGGAATCCTTGAAATTTATTTATTCATTTATTTATTTTATGTTAAATACATTGTGTTGCCTACAATTTTAATCTGAATTAATTGGAATTTCTATTTCCTGACAATTTTGAAATGTTTAGGTAGTTTCTAAGACTCTAAGGAATCCTTGGAATTGATTTCTTTATTTATTTTATTTCAAATAAGTGGTTGGGCCTTCAATATTAATCTGCATTAATTGGAATTCTTATTTCCTGACAAGTTTGTTGAAATATTTAAGTAGTTCTAACACTCTATAAGGAATCCTTGGAATTTATTCATTTATCTTATTTCATTTATTTATTATTTTATCTATTTAGTTATTTATTTATTTTGTCACCTACTAACTGACAATCAAATGGAATTTAGATGAAAATTTTCCCAAAAATAAGACATCGTCATTGAACACCCAAGGAGCATGCACTTGTAAACGTAGGACACTGAATATTTTGCTCAAGGAAATAATTCCATTTTCCTTGTAACTTTTAAGGATTGTAAAAATAACATTTCTTGCATTATATTATGCAAATTCATCATCATAAAATACTTTACTTTTCACTATGAACATTTCCTTTTATAGTATCCAAATGAAATTCTATTTACAAATAGATATCACAATATACACAAACTTCACTAAACCCAAATCTTACCAAATATATGGTATATGAACCTGATCTGTAGATGCTTCCCTTCTCAATCAGTCATAGCTTTACCTCTTGTTAATCTGAAAACTCTCACACTCCCTGATCTGTGACTCTTACTTCAAAAATATTTCTCAACCAGTGTAAAACATGGAGGCACAAACAATGGTGGTGATGATCGAGGTGATGTCAATGCAAAAATAAATAAATAAACGTTGAATAAATAGCATATATCAAGACAAACACAAGTATAAAAATTTACAAGACTGACAAGAGATCAGCTGATTGATGCACAAAATAATTCAATTAAATGGCAAGTAAATATTAGGTGATGTCAATGCAAAATTAAATAAATAAACATTGAAGAAATAGCATATATCAAGACAAGCACAAGTGTAAAAATTTACAAGGCTGTCAAGAGATCAGCTGATTGATGCACAAACTAATTCAATTAAATGGCAAGTAAATATTAACAGTTAAATTAACAAAGTGATACATTTCACTATGGTTGATTGTGCAGAAAATGTCTTTCTTAAGGTTCATTCACAGTCATTCTGTGATTTGACCTCTTACTTATCATTCTGTAATTTGACCTCTTACTTATCATTCTGTGATTTGACCTCTTACTTATCATTCTGTGATTTGACCTCCTCTTACTTATCGTTCTGTGATTTGATTGCACTTAAAGGCAGAGAATTTTTACCGGGTGGTAAATTCCAGGTGAGGGAGGGGCTTATTTTGTACAAGTGTTAATGCCTTGGGGGCTAGCAGTCTACCTCTGGTCATCTGTCTCTTAATCCCTATACACAGGAAGTGATTTAATACACAGTGAAATACACCAAGTGTCAAACTTTACCTGTGTTGGGGATTTTGAGACAATTTTAAAATTAGTAGTAAAAGGGTTTTTCAATTATATTGATTTATTTTTGACTTTTTGAGAACACCCCTAACCACTTAAAAAAATATGATATAATACTATAAATTCAAATATCAAAACAAAGATTATTTTAGATTTGAGTGCATGTTTTCATTAAAGAAAAACTCCTGTAACAACCCAATTCGACTTTAAAATTTATTCATCCACAGGATTCTCTCTATTAATTAAACAAAAAGAGAGTCGTGTTAAGTACATTTCACTAAAAAAAAAAATATCTAGATTTATCCTAACCTTAATAAAGCCTTTTCACCATGAAACATGCTAAAAAGACTGCTTGTAAATTCTTATCTGATTAAAAAAGGAAAATATAAGTGACCCATGATTAGAAACATTATATTTTAAAATTTAATTACTTCACTTAGTGCTGCTCTTAACTTTATCAATAACATTTCCACTTGAGGGTGATTTAGCATATTAAAATTAATAGTGAAATTTCATTTGAAAAAAAAGGTTAATTTTAAAAAAATGTATATTATATTATAATCCTTTCAAATACTTAAGGTATATTTAATCTATATATTATCAATCTAAAAATGTTCATAGTAATACAGTTTCTGTATACAATGTTCAGTAAACATCAAAGCATCAAAAGTTAATTAGAAGGTCACCACGAGTCCCAAACAAGGTGTACAGGGTATACACAGAGACCAGTAAGTAACTGTCAATCAAGTTCCAGCATCCAATGATGGACCTTCACACAATTGATTGACAGGGCTACCCAGACCAGGTATTTTCGAAGGCGGTGCTTAAAATCTCTGCCTTTAAAAATTAAAACAATTTTACCGACACATGTTTACAGGGAAGCCATGATGGATAGAATATTTTGCAGTCCGAACCCGATGATATGTGACACCGATCTATGTCGTGGCGGATCCAACAGGCACGTGATCACTGCATGGTGGCTATTGGTAATGTCCGATGAATGTGGGCACCATTTGTAAACGTTGGTTTTAATAACAACGAAAAGTTGGTTTGATTTCACCAAGGTATTGATACACTGAGGTCATGTTCACAAACAAGAGTTCATCTACTGCGATGGTTGCTGCACACGTGGTTAATATCGTCGTTGGGGATGTTGATCCTTTAGATATGCCATGATATTATTCACACATCGGGTAATATGGATGGGCGTTTAGTCCAGGATTTATTTGCCCTGATTATGTTCATATTTCCGACGTTGGACAGTCAAAGGAACACAAGATGAAGATGAATATTGTTGAGACTAAACTCGATGCTGAGCTTCAATGGATGACGGAAGATGGAAAGGAAGAGCAAATGCACATGCGTAATGGATGTGGCTAAATGAAGTCAGTGCATTTGAGTGAGAGTTATCTTCCCTGAACTTTTTATCTCTATTTGTCTCCATAACGGGACTTAACTCATATTGAGTTAAGTCGGATTATCACCTGCATACGGGGTTTATATTTCTCAGTTGAACATGCTCTACGTATGAAAAATTTCTAAAGTAAGGGAAGTTATTGAAAAAAAAGTTGATGAAACAAGAATATCAGCAGTCTCGTTGAAATTCATCATTTTGAAAGTTCCATGGTAGATACAATGACCTTGTCAGTAAATTAAATCTATCATTATATCAAATGCTGACTGGCGTTTTTAATACTAATTGTTAGGCCATTATTTGCACACTGAATTGTCGACGGATTTTTTCCGTTATTTTTCATCATGACAAGGAGCACACGGCGGGAGTGACCGTTCGTCAGGGGATGCTCATTCAGATTCAGTAAATGCTCTACCAAACCGTAGTTTTGCTCCTTACGGAAAGAATAACCCCTATGAAAAAGAAAATTCAGACAAACTATGCTATGGCGTATTATAGAATGGTTTTAATTAGACTGATGTGGATTTTCAAGTACGTCAAACTAAGAACTTTTAGAAAATTCAAAATCATTTTTTTTCTTGAAAGTCAGTAACACAAAACGTTCGACCTTTCTCCATTTTATACTACGGCGCCGCTGGAGGGCCAGGTAAAAAAATATTTTTATTTGTTCGGACAAATTAGAAATTCGTTCGGACAAATTAGTTATTTGTTCGGACGAATTAGATATTCGTTCGGACAAATTAGAAATTCGTTCGGACGAATTAGATATTCGTTCGGACAAATTAGAAATTCGTTCGGACGAATTAGAAATTTGTTCGGACAAATAAGTTATTTGTTCGGACAAATTAGATATTTGTTCGGACAAATTAGAAATTCGTTCGGACGAATTAGTTATTTGTTCGGACGAATTAGATATTCGTTCGGACAAATTAGAAATTCGTTCGGACGAATTAGATATTCGTTCGGACAAATTAGAAATTCGTTCGGACGAATTAGAAATTTGTTCGGACAAATTAGTTATTTGTTCGGACGAATTAGAAATTCGTTCGGACGAATTAGTTATTTGTTCGGACGAATTAGATATTCGTTCGGACGAATTAGAAATTCGTTCGGACGAATTAGATATTCGTTCGGACAAATTAGAAATTCGTTCGGACAAATTAGATATTCGTTCGGACAAATTAGAAATTCGTTCGGACGAATTAGAAATTTGTTCGGACAAATAAGTTATTTGTTCGGACAAATTAGATATTTGTTCGGACAAATTAGAAATTCGTTCGGACGAATTAGTTATTTGTTCGGACGAATTAGATATTCGTTCGGACAAATAAGTTATTTGTTCGGACGAATTAGAAATTCGTTCGTACGAATTATTTATTTGTTCGGACAAATTAGAGAAATTGTGAACAACTGTCAGGACACCGCGATTAATGTGCGATTTGCACCAAGACGTTTCATTTTATTTTGATTCTTTGCAAAATAACTTTAATGAACAATATTATCAATAAATATTTTGAAGATAAGTCGTTTTAATGTTGATCTCTTTCTTATGATTTTTATGTACATATTCATTACCTTGCAGTTATTAATCATGACATGTGAATGATTTTTGAAATACATTTCTGATACATATGTCGCCGATTTGTAGCTGAAATATTGCCGATTCGGCGTAAAACATTCAATCAATCAATCTGGTACATATGCGTTGTATAAAATGATTAAAAGGTCCTCATTGAGTTTTTAATTAAATATTCCTGTTTGTGAATTTAGAAAACTTCACAAAAATGAACCTGTTCGTATTGATCCCAGGTTGTTCATATGATTCGCGAGCCGGTGAATTACGAGGTCAAACGATCAATCTGGTATATTCCCTAGTCCATTGATTTTCAGAGCATAATTATAGCCCCCTCCCATTATTGGAGAGGTACACGTAGTCGAACAAACTATTTAATTCCACTTTCAGCATTTCTTAATTTTGTTTATACGCTTTTACAGTTGAGTACCAGTTCGAAGGTTTGATAGGCCAATGACTCACATAGAAAGGGAAATTATGAAAGCAACCCCGGGGAAAATAAATCATGAATGAATGTCAAAATATTTTCAAGTAACAACCCCCCCCCCCTTCTCTATTCAAAACAATCGATTGTCTTAATCATTGAGAACCTTAACTTGCATTAAATTATGATGTATTTTTAAATTTTACTGCACTTTCTAGGAACGTACATGTATTCATCTATTTTTTATCCTTTTCCCGGAAAGGGGCGTGTGTTTAATTTGGTCAATATTATACCTGCATGTTTTAATTCATGCGCTTTCCTGATATTTAAATATAAAATAAAATTTATATAGATATCTAATAATAGTTTTTAACGATCTTAGAAAGAATCCATTGGAGATGGACTTATGAGATTCCCTCTTTCTGTTCCTTTATCACAAAAGACTTAAATGTGGGAACAGCGGTATAGAAGCAAATCTACAAATGTCCTAGCTAGTAAGCCCCACCTTAAAAAAATTAAGACCCTCGAATAAGAGGCTCGATATTTTGATTCCGAAGTTTATTCAATATAATACAATGCAGCCACGTAGCATCGTTTTTGAAAGTGGGCGGGGGGGGGGGGCTGAGAAAAAAATAGCTACCTGAAAAGTTGACAAGCAAAAAAAAAAGGGGGGTGACTCAGGAAAAGTTGCCCAAAGTTGACAGTCCTATTTCGTGGGGTATGGGGGGGGGGGCTTACTTTTTCAATGCCAATTTTTTCCCGTACCAATTGCCTGCAGTAGGAGTAAAACCTTAAGGAGTGGATCTCATCTTTTCAAAGAAGCGGTAACTGACCACTGGCACCCCAGTGTTAGTCAGGGATGGGAGTGAAAAGATGTTTGATAAGAAGTAACTGACCCTTTGAATTTACTAGTGGGCTCTCAGAAAATATACTTTCAGAATGGCAGACTTTCGGCCTATAATATATACCGGTATAGATCCATTATTTCCGAATATTTACAATCAATTTTTAACATACCCGACTTTAATATCACATGTCTAGTTGCTACGTGTGTATGTCATGGTCCAAAGAGCTATTTATGTATTTAAAAAGGATGAATCCTCCTGAATAGACAAAGTGTATATCTCTTTTTACAAGATAATTTGTGCAAACATCTAATTTGCCCGAACAAATATCTAATTTGTCCGAACAAATATCTAATTTGTCCGAACGAATTTCTAATTTGTCCGAACAAATAACTAATTTGTCCGAACAAATTTCTAATTCGTCCGAACGAATTTTTAATTTGTCCGAACAAATATCTAATTCGTCCGAACAAATAACTAATTCGTCCGAACGAATTTATAATTCGTCCGAACGAATATCTAATTCGTCCGAACAAATAACTAATTTGTCCGAACGAATATCTAATTCGTCCGAACAAATAACTAATTCGTCCGAACGAATTTCTAATTTGTCCGAACGAATATCTAATTCGTCCGAACAAATAACTAATTCGTCCGAACGAATTTCTAATTTGTCCGAACGAATTTCTAATTTGTTCGAACGAATATCTAATTCGTCCGAACAAATAACTAATTTGTCCGAACGAATATCTAATTCGTCCGAACAAATAACTAATTCGTCCGAACGAACTTCTAATTTGTCCGAACAAATAAAAATATTTTTTTTACCTGGCCCTCCAGCGGCGCCGTATTATACAACCCTTTCTTACGATTTTTTTCTTTTACAATTTTCTGTGCAATTTTGATAAATGTATTTGATTTTATTGAAAGCACGGAAAGAAAAATCCTTTCTTACAACAATGAAAACTAGGCTTATTTATATCAAAGGCAACCGTTTCGTCAATAATATGAAAATCGGAAATTTTGGTCTTCTTCAATAAAATAAAATTGTTTAAAATCATTCTGATTCTACACGAAGAACTCTGAATCTATTAAATTATTAAATGAATCCTGGTGCTCTTCACTGACAACATTTATGCTGTCATCGGAGACCAAGTCTTCTAACAAATTGCTAGAATTGCAATAGGCAACAAGATGTGTTTGTGAAACACTGATGCCCCCTTACGGCAACATATCAAAGATTAAGCTTTTCTTAAATGCAAATTTAATTAATTGGTACCAAAAGTAGAGTATTCTCACTGGAAAGCAATTGTGAAATTTGAAAGTAAGCATATGTTAAAGTTTTTTTAGTAAGTACAAAAATCTCCAAGGTCAAGGTCAAAAGGTCAATGTAATTAGTATATAATGAAAAATCTTGCCACATAGAATACTTATGTAGAGCATGAAGGCCCCAGCCCTAACCATTCAGAAGTTATGGCCAACGTTCAATTTTTTAAAAAGTAGGTCAAACTCCAAGGTCAAGGTCAAAGGGTCAAAGCTCTTGTTGTCAAATGAAAGGTCTTGTCATAGGAATCAAATATGGGAAATATGAAAGCACTAGCCCAAACTCTTTATAAGTTATGGTGAAGGTTTGCTTTTTTAAAGTAGGTCAATCTCAAAGGTCAAGATCAAAGAGTCAAAGTTCTTGGTATCCAATGAAGGGTCTTCTCACAAGGATTACACATATGAAGTATAAAAGCCCTATCCCTTACCGTTCAGAAGTTATGGCCAAGGTTAAAGTTTTTTTTACAAGTACGGAAATCTACAAGGTCAAGGTCAAAGGGTCAAGGTTGTTGGTATCCAATGAAAGATCTTTTAACAAACATTACATATATGAAGTATAAAAGTCCTGGTGTCTCCTGTTCAAAAGATATGGCCAAAGTAAAAGTTTAAATTTTTCCTTTAAAAGTGAGTCAAACTCCAAGGTCAAAAGGTCAAATTTGGTGGTACCCAAAGAAAGGTCTTGTCACAAGGAATACACATATGAAATATGAAAGTCATAGTTCCACTAAATCAAAAGTTATGGGCAAGGTTAAAGTTTTTGCGGACAAACAGACAAACAGAGAGACAGAGAGACGGACGGACACGACAAAAACTATATACCCCCGAAACTTCGTTTACGGGGGCATAATAAATCGTTATCTTAATACTATGAAGCAGGTTGTTCAAAACATTCTACATTAGATAAACAAAACAGTAGTGCGTTGTAGACTTCAATATGCAATTCAGATATATATATATATATATATATCTATATATATATATATATATATATATATAAATTGCGCGCGTTTAATCGATTTGCAATTGTTACCTCCACAAGAAGTGTGGTGTAAATCAGATGTGAATACTTAAAAATTTCAAGGAACTTTTGGACAGATATGGAGGTCCGTGTTTGCTCTGCTCCTGTTTTGTATTGTTTTATGGATTTTTGATCTTGAATACTGTTCGTTATCTCCATATGTTTCATGTTATTCGAAGAATATTTTATTTTTCTTAATAAGAAAAGCCAATTTGTTTAAATTTAAGTTTAGGTTTAAATGTTAAATTTTATCTCAGTCTAAAATTAGTTTCTCAATAACTAGAAACTCTTGTTGCTACAGCAACAAATAAGGTCTTCCGTTCTTCTCTATTTATCTGTAAGAAGGATATTTTTCTATTTAAGAAAAAAAAGCAGACAAATAAAAAATAGACAAAATGCAAAAAAAAAAAAAATTCCTCCAGCTGGGATCGATCCCAAAACCATTAGTATGAAAGTCGGACACGCTAACCACTGAGCCACCAAATTCCACAACATATTGGATATTTTGTAAGCTTATTATTTTAAGGTTGAAGGAAATAGTTTCGAAGTGAAAGAAATAGTTTCGTAGTAAATTTCTTAAAAAACTAAGATATTCCCTGTTTGATGTGATATTGTATGTAGGAAAATGATTAGAATAATTATGGGACACATTTGCAGTGAAGCAATGACACTTAGCATATACAGAGTTGTAAAAGCGAAACTAATACACGTGGTCAGTTGCAGAGGAAATTCAAAATCCCGGAAAAACAGTGAGTGAGTCATGGGCATTTTTTCAACACCATATCGTATCAAGCGGGGTAACTGCAATTGACCTATCTAAATTGCGTGGAAATTTAATTGATATGAAAAATCGTCATTTCCGAGTTTCAGCCGATTCATATTTAAATCTAAATAAAATTAAAATAAATTCCATACACCTAAGAAAGCAAGAATACTTGGTATTAAAATGTCGTAATAGAGCAGGAGAATCGAATGATATTAACAATAATTGCAGAAATAGCCAATACGAGTTTTAATTAATTTTTATGCTCAGCAATAACTAAATTTCAGACAGAAAAAAAATGCAGATTTTGCCGATATTCACTAGAATTTCAAAATACTTCAGAGACTCACCTTAAAACTCTCAGGACACTTTCTTTCAGGTCTCTTCTTTCTTTTATTACGAATCTTATGCCGATATTTCGTTTCGTTTGACTTGTAGACATTTTCTCTAAGTTGGTGTTGATTGTTTTTTTTTTTAGAGAAGGGAGGGGATATTGTATAAGCATTTGTTAGAGTAAGAGTTGCAAATACCTCCACGACCTTAAGCTTGATTGTGACCTTTGGGTCAATGGAGCCAAAGGACAAGGTCATTTATCAAGGTCAAAGGTCAAGGTCATCAAAGAGAGAGAGAGAGAGAGAGAGAGAGAGAGAGAGAGAGAGAGAGAGAGAGAGAGGTCAGCTTGAGATAAACACTTGAAGCTAAATCTAGATAAAGGTAATGAATATTTCTTCATTACTTTTTGAGTAAGGGTCAAAGGTCTCATTTTGAGGTTTCTCTAGACATTTGCAGTCTGAATAACATGTCCCAAAATCATTTCAAATACTCTTTTTATAAAAGATATTTATGGGATAGTAAGAAACTCAATTTATGCAGTTTTTCTCTCATAACCGGAAGTCGTCGTTCGTTTTTGTTTCCAATGGGACTGACATATTTCGAAACTACTAGTAAGATGCTATAAGGTAATACTAAGAAAGATTCCATAAAGAAAAATTTTAATTTTTGATTTATTTGATCACTTCCTTTGACAACCGGAAGTGACGGTGGACGATCTTAAACTCAAAGGATTTGTCTACTCATCAAGGTCTACCATCCCTAGATATGTAAAATTAGCTACTAGTAACTGGCTACTAGTAGCTGGCTACGACAAGTGGTAAAGTTAGCTACTAGTAGCTGGCTACGAGAGGTAAGTAAATTTGGCTACTAGTAACTGGCTACTAGTAGCTGGCTACAAGAAGTATGTAAAGTTGGCTACTAGTAACTGGCTACTAGTAGCTGGCTACGACAAGTATGTAAAGTTGGCTACTAGTAACTGGCTACTAGTAAATGACTTGAACCTTATAAAAATAACCGTCTAGTATCTTTTGTGTTAAATTATGCAAACTTGGGATACAAATGTTGACATTTTTGAAGTAGCTGGAATTTTACACCGCTGATATCCACTGATAGTGTTGAAAAAAAACAATCTCTGAGCTTTTCAACATAATCTGGCACTGAAGTTACCAAGATATCGGTAGTAATAAACTCGGCTACTGGTACCTTTTGTCTAGAATTATGCAATTTGGGAGACAAATGTTGATATTTTTGAAGTAGCTGGTTTGTTACCTCGCTGATATCAACTGATATTGCTGATGAAAATAATCTCTAAGATATTCCACATGATCTGGCAGTAAAGTTACCAAGATATCGTTAGTAATGAACTCAGCTACTGGTACCTTTTGTTTTAAATTATGCTATTTTTGGGGACAAATAATGATATTTTTGAAGTAGCTGGTTTGTTACCTCGCTGATATCAACTGATATTGCTAATAAAACTTATCTCTAAAATATTCCACATGATCTGGCAGTAAAATTACCAAGATATCATTAGTAATGAACTCAGCTACTGGTACCTTTTGTTTCAAATTATGCTATTTTTGGAGACAAATGTTGATATTTTTGAAGTAGCTGCATTTTGACACCGCTGATATCAACTGATATTGTTGATAAAAATGATCTCTAAGATATTCCACATGATCTGGCAGTAAAGTTACTAAGATATCGTTAGTAATGAACTCAGCTACTGTTACCTTTTGTTTCAAATTATGCTATTTTTGGAGACAAATGTTGACATTTTTGAAGTAGCTGGTTTGTTACCTCGCTGATATCAACTGATATTGCTGATAAAACTAATTTTTAGGATATTCCACATGATCTGGCAGTAAAGATACCAAGATATCGTTAGTAATGAACTCAGCTACTGGTACCTTTTGTTTTAAAGTATGCTATTTTTGGGTACAAATGTTGATACCCCGGACTCCAGCTAGGGCCTTGAAGAAGTCTCCGAAAAATCCATTCTCTTCCATCAGCTCATGCAGTCTGAGAGAGGAACGAGTGACAACTCTGCATTGGTCATTGGACATTGTGAAAAATCGGAAATACCCGAAAGTATGACGTCAAATAAAAAATCCTTGACCTAGGACTCTGCATAAAATCGCTGCTTGTATTTTTATTGCGAATTTCGAGGGGTAATCAAAAAGTTCGCGTACTAATTGAATAACTTCCATAGAAAAATCAATATTTGTTTTCAATGTTGACTATATTTTAAATTAATCCTCTCCGATTTTAATGCACATCAACCACCCTTCTGAGCATTTGCGAATCACGCGATATTTGCGGTCACGTGACCCCTTCCGCAGCGTTCTGTTCACAAAAGTTGAAAGATTTTTCTGATTTTTATATTTCTTTCCATGTTAGTTAATTTTTATGACAAGAACAGTTCATTTGTCAGAAATGATCAAATCTCGGCAACAGAATGGGTGGATAAAACTATCCTTTATAAAAAATAAGCATGGAGACCATTAAAACACAAATCTTCTGTCTGGGGAGATACCTTTATTCAAGGTGGATATGGAAAGGGTGCCTCCTTTTTATAATATCTCCTTTTTATAATATATTCGGTATTTAGTAATTATATTATTGTTCAAATAAAATGTAATGTGTAAATTGGAGGTCTTTGGTAGCAAATTGCTTAATTAAAAACACATAATTATCTTGCCTTCACTGGGCAAGATGACAAGTATCATTTTTAACCATCTGCCTTCCTTCACTAAAACGATCAATCCAGTCATTAATTGAATATATAGGAACTCGTTTATCCTAATAAACTGTGTACAAATTATTATTTGATACTGCAGAAGGATTTCTAAGATATACAATAAATTGTACAGTCCTTTGTTGAACGAGCTCGACTGAGACAACCATTTTTCGTCACAAGTGACCTAAATAGTGACGTCATTTTCACATTGTGACGTCACAAACAAGAAGAAAAACTTCATTCAGCATACGCTATTTGTAAATATGTATATAAATATGCTAAAAGGTACTAGTAGCTGAGTTTATTACTATTAATATCTTGGTAACTTTAGTGCCAAATCATGTTGAAAAGCTCAGAGATTGTTTTTATAAACAAAATCAGTGGATATCAGCGGTGTAAAAATTCAGCTACTTCTATAATATCAACATTTCCATCAAAAAATTGCATAATATGAAACAAAAGGTACCAGTAGCTGAGTTTATTACTACAGATATCTTTATAACTTTAGGGCAAGATCATGTGGAAAATCTGAGAGATTGTTGTTATCAGCAATATCAGTTGACATCACGATGTAAAAATCCAGCTACGTCAAGAATATCGACATTTGTTTTCCAAAATAGCATAATTTGAAACAAAAGGTACTAGTTGCTGAGTTTATTATTGCAGATATCTTAGTAACTTCAGTGCAAGATCATGTGGAAAAGCTTAGAGATTGCTTTAAAAACAATATTAGTGGATATCAGCGGTGTAAAAATCCAGCTACTTAAAAAATATCATCATTTTTATCCCAAAATTGCACAATTTTAAACAAAATGTAGCTACTTGTACCTTATGTGTAAAAATATCCTATTTTTGGGAGACAAATGTTGATATTCTTTCCTCTTTTGTTTAGAATTATGGTATTTTTGTCCCAAAACAGCACAATTTTTAACAAAAGGTACTAGTAGCTGAGTTTATTACTACAGATATCTTTGTAACTTTAGTGCCAGATCATGTGGAAAAGCTCAGAGTTTTTATTCGCAATATCAGTTGATATCAGTGATTTAAAAATCCAGCTACTTCAAGAATATCAAGAGTTGTCTCCGAAAATACCATAATTCTAAACAAAAGGTACTTAAAGCTGAGTTTATTACTAATGATATCTTGGTAACTTTAGTGCCAGTTCATATGGAAAAGCTCTGAGATTGTTTTATTAGCTCACCTGAGCCGAAGGAATTAAAGAAAATTTGTAGGCATGTTTTAAAAATCTACTCAAGAACGACTGTGCCAGGATAGATGAAACTAAAGGCGAAAAATCCTCAGGAAGTGTTGATTCAAGTTTGTTCAAATCATGACCCCGGGGGTAGGGCTGGGCAAAAATGGCCGACCAAATTTTTACATAGAAATATATAGGAAACTTCTTTAAAAATCTTCTCAAGAATGACAAAGCTATAATTCATCATATTTATATGGAAGCATCCTCAGATAGTGTAGATTCAAGTTTGTTCAAATCATGACCCCCGGGGTAGGGCGGGGCAAAAATGGCCGACCAAAGTTTTACATAGAAATATATAGGAAAATATCTTTTAAATCTTCTTCTTATGAATGACAATGCCATAATTCATCATATTTTTATGGAAGCATCCTCAGTTAGTGTAGATTCAAGTTTGTTCAAATGATGAGCCCCGGGGGTAGGGCGGGGCCAAAATAGCCGACCAAAGTTTAACATAGAAATATACTGAAAGGAAAAAGAAACGCAGGGTAAACTATTGAGGTGAATAAAATTAGCTTTTCATAAAATATTTTTTTGTTTTCCTATCTAACTTTAAAAATTATCTTTCAGAAAGATATAACCAAATTCCCATTTGATTTTGTCCATTAATTTATGAGTTATTGAAGCTCAAATGACGATACCCCCCAAAAGTGAAAATCGAAAACTCTCATTTTCTTCAATGTCTCTCCAGTGCATCTGTCAGAGCCTTACTTCTCCTTTGCATGGAATTTCATCAGAGTGTTTATCTTTCAAACCGTGGCCATACTGGGCATGTGTAACCACGCAAAAAAATTAGTCAAACGGCGTGCGCATGCGCCAGTGAGAGGAATACAATAGTAAGTTGACTGGCTCAATAATCCAAATTGCAGAATTGTTTTCTTTCAAATTCTTATGAATTTAATGATTATAATCGTCTACTTTATAAATGGCTGTTTTTGTGGTAGTAAGGTGGCGATTTAAGAGATGGCAGGACGAATAACCCGCTCGTAACATGACCCTGTTTAGCGTTAACGTCATTGTCACGGTTGATTGAAAACCACTCCAGACCCTCTCTGACAACGGGTGACAAGTTTTATGGGGGATAATTTACAGAAACTGGTTAGTAAACCGTTGTTGCCTTTTTCATTCATTAGGCAATTCGAAAACAAGACCCCATTGAACTTCCGTAAACTGTGCCAAGATTGCAAGAAATTCATAATGTCTCTTAATATTGAAAAACGATGTGCATGCCTCATATGCATCAATTAATGCAACAAAATTTGTTGGCAAACTAGTCGTTATCAAATTGCACGTGTTTTGGGCTTTTTAGCGTTTTCCCTACGTGACGTCATAAATTTTACGGTTGAGTAATTCTGAATACTGATTTTGGTGTACAGTAACTAAATTTCTCTTCTGACCAATTTTCGTAATTTTCGGTCATGTGGTTAATTTCTTTTCGAACATTATGTTACCCTGCGTTTCTTTTTCCTTTCAGTATATATAGGAAAACTCTTTGAAAATCATCTTCTTAAGAATAGCAAATGCATGATTGATCAGTTGATATCAGCGAGGTAACAAACCAGCTATTTCAAAAATATCAACATTTGTCTCCAAAAATAGCATAATTTGAAACAAAAGGTACCAGTAGCTGAGTTCATTACTAACGATATCTTGGTAACTTTACTGCATGATCATGTGGAATATCTTAGAAATTATATTTATCAGCAATGTCAGTTGATATCAGCGAGGTAACAAACTTGCTACTTCAAAAATATCAACATTTGTCTCCAAAAATAGCATAATTTGAAACAAAAGGTACCAGTAGCTGAGTTCATTACTAACGATATCTTGGTAACTTTACTGCCAGATCATGTGGAATATCTATCAGCAATATCAGTTGATATCAGCGAAGTAACAAACCAGCTACTTCAAAAATATCAACATTTGTCTCCCAAATTGCATAATTCTAGACAATAGGTACAAGTAGCCGAGTTTATTACTACCGATATCTTGGTAACTTCAGTGCCAGATTATGTTGAAAAGCTCAGAGATTGTTTTTTTCAGCACTATCAGTGGATATCAGCGGTGTAAAATTCCAGCTACTTCAAAAATGTGAACATTTGTATCCCAAGTTTGCATAATTTTACACAAAAGATACTAGAGGGTTATTTTTATAAGGTTCAAGTCATTTACAAGTAGCCAGTTACTAGTAGCCAACTTTACATACTTGTCGTAGCCAGCTACTAGTAGCCCAGTTACTAGTAGCCAACTTTACATACTTCTCGTAGCCAGCTACTAGTAGCCAGTTACTAGTAACCAAATTTACTTACTTCTCGTAGCCAGCTACTAGTAGCTAACTTTACCACTTGTCGTAGCCAGCTACTAGTAGCCAGTTACTAGTAGCTAACTTTACATATCTACCATCCCTATTAGTTTGGTGTCTTAATCTCTTACCCTTAACGAAATCTAGCAATGATAACTTCTGATTTTGAGGACAGGAAGTCACGCGACCGGAAGTGAATTTTACTGAGATATTAGACATTACTGTAGACATTTGCAGTCTGAATAACATATCCAAAAATCATTACAAATACTTTAATTATAAAAAATATTTATGGCAATGAAAAATACTCAAATTATGTGGTTTTTCTTTTTTAACCGGAAGTTGACATTTTTGTTTCCGTTGGGACTGATACATTTCGAAACTAAAAATAGAGAATCTATAATGTGATGCTAAAACAGTTTCATGAAAGAAAAGTTGAAAATTTTGATTTTTTGGATCACTTCTTGCGACGACCGGAAGTGACGGCGGACGATCTGATCACAGCCGATTTTGCCTACTCATCAAGATCTATCACTCTAGATAAGTTTGGTGTCTTAATCTTTTACCGTTTACGAGATCTAGCTATGATAACTTCTCATTTTGAGGACCGGAAATCACGCGACCGGAAGTGAATTTTACAAAGATATTTGACAATACTGTAGACATTTGCAGTCTGAATAACATATCAAAAAATCATTACAAATATTTTATCTATAAAAAATATTTATGGGAAAGAAAAATACTCAAAATATCCAGTTTTTCTCTTATAACCGGAAGTTGTCGTTCTTGTTTCCTGTGGGACTGACATATTTCGAAACTGCAAATAAGATACTATACTGAAAGGAAAAAGAAACGCAGGGTAGCATAATTGTCGATAAAAATTTGACCACATGACCGAAAATTACGAAAATTGGTCAGATGGGAAATTTAGTTACCGTGCATCAAAATCAATATACAGATTTACTCAACCGTAAAATTTATGACGTCACGTAGGGAAAACGCTAAAAAGTCCAAAACACGTGCAATTTGATAACGACGTGTTTGTCCACAAATCTTTTTGCATTATTTGATGCATATGAGGTATGCACATCGTTTTTCAATATTAAGAGACATTATGAATTTATTGCAATCTTGTCACAGTTTACGGAAGTTCAATGGAGTCTTGTTTTCGATTTGCCTAATTAATGAAAAAGGCAATAACGGTTTAATAAGCAGTCTCTCGTAAATTTTCCCCAATAAAACTTTTTAGCCGTTGTCAGAGAGGGTCTGGAGTGGATTTCAATCAACCGTGACGATGACGTTAATGCGAAACAGAGCCATGTTACGAGCGGGTTATTCGTCCTACAATCTCTTAAATCGCCACCTTACTACCACAAAAATAGCCATTTATAGTGTACACGATTATTATCATTACATTCATACGAAATTTGAACGAGAACAATTCCGCAATTTGGTTTTTTGAGCCAGATAACTTACTGTTGTATTCCTCTCACTGGCGCATGCGCGCGTCGTTTGACTTATTTTTTTGCGTGGTTACCCATGCTAAATATAGCCAGGGTGTGAAAGATAAACACTCTGATGAAATTCCATGCAAAGGTGAAATAAGACTCTGACAGATGCACGAGATGGACATTGAAGATAATGAGAGTTTTCGATTTTCCCTTTTGGGGGGTATCGTCATTTGAGCTTCAATAACTCATGAATAATTACACAAAATCATATGAGAATTTGGTTATATCTTTTTTAAAGATGATTTTAAAAGTAAGATAGGAAAACTAAAAAGTATTTTAAGAAAAACAAATTTAATTCACCTCAAAAGTTTACCCTGCGTTTCTTTTTCCTTTCAGTATATAATGTAATGCAAAAAAAGTTTCATAACTGAAAAGTTGAAATTTTTGATTTCTTTGATCACTTCCTGTGACGACCGGAAGTGACGGCGGACAATCTTAACCCATTTAAACTTGCCTACTTATCAAGATCTATTACTCATGTAAGTTTGGTGACTTAATCTTTTACCGTTTCTGAGATATAACTCGGACAAAATATTTTTGGAAGAAACGGAAATCGGACATATCTGACGACCGGAAGTGAATTCTGAAAAACTGAAATCTACATTTGAAAGGTATTATAATTCTCTATCATCTCTGAAATTTTCATGAGAATCTGTCCAGTCGTCTCTGAGAAATCGTCAAAAAAAGAAATTTCAAAAGGGAAAAAAAAAAATAATAATAATAACTAGAGCCGAGTTCTTCCGTCTTCCGTCCTGTTTGACTGGAAGTAACTTTCATTTTAAAAAAATGGAGTAATGAAGTCCCAAAATGGTTTAATCCTCCAAATCAATGTTAATTATTGCAAAATTAAGCCATTTTTGGCAACTTCCGGTTTGACCGGAAGTGGTGTCGACGGACGAAAAATTAAGATTTAAGCTTCCAGTGACATATGATATCGAAAAACCTGTCAAGAACAGCAAAAATATGCAATTTTTGACTATTTCCGGTTTGACCGGAAGTGACGACACCGGGCGTATTTTGACGACGCCATTAGATAAAACTTGATATTTTGAACAACTTTGCTTCTTTGACGTATTACAAATTCTCAATACTTTTTTAGATATAAAGGAAAAACTTTCGGCCCCTTTTGGCCCTTTATTATAGGGGCCAGCCCCTTATCACTGATATTTTTCGAAAGATCGTGACATTCTTAACAACTTTTGTTCTATATGTTTTTACAAATCATTAACATGTAAAAAGATATTGACAAAAATGTGTGAAAAATTTCTAAATTCCCGACTTTTTTCGAGCCATAGCGAGCGCCAACGTGCTGCACTTCCGGAGAATGAGAAAGGTGTGTGTCACATCAGCACATGTTGCTCTATCATCGCTGAAAATCTTAAGTTTCTATCTAAAAGCACTTTTGAGAAAAATGCTGGACAATGTGACCCTCTGAAAATCACTAAATCGCGGAAATCTCGAAACCGGAAGTGACGTCATAAAATAAAAAAATATATATCAGGTTTGATTGATGTTCCATCAGTCCTGAAAGTTTCATGAAAATCGATTGAGCCGTTTCCGAAAAATCGCGTGCACAAAATCGGTAAGAAAAAAACAATAATAAAAATAACTAGAGCAAAGCTCGTTGCAAAGCAACGAGTAGGTCTTCCGTCCTGTTTGACCGAAAGTAACTTTCATTTAGAAAAAAAATAAAGAGTAATGATTCCCAAAATGGTTTAATCCTCCAAATCTATGTTAATTATTGCAAAATTAAGCCATTTTAGGCAACTTCCGGTCTGACCGGAAGTGACGTCGACGGACGGAAAATTAAGATTTAAGCTTCTAGTGACATATGATATCCAAAAACCTGTCAAGAACTGCAAAAATATGCAATTTTTGACTACTTCCGGTTTGACCGGAAGTGACGTCGCCGGACGTATTTTGACGACGCCATTAGATAGAGCTTAATATTTT
Organism: Saccostrea cuccullata; assembly: GCF_032062105.1. NCBI lineage: Eukaryota > Metazoa > Mollusca > Bivalvia > Ostreida > Ostreidae > Saccostrea > Saccostrea cuccullata. The sequence continues at coordinate 38,217 of NW_026925088.1, forward strand.
GAACAACTTTGCTTCTTTGACGTATTACATATTCTCAATACTTTTTGAGATAATAAGGAAAAACTTTCGGCCCCTTTTGGCCCTTTATTTTAAGGGCCAGCCCCTTATCATTGATATCTTTCGAAAGATCGTGACATTCTTCACAACTTTTGTTCTATATGTCTTCACAAAATATTAACGTGTAAAAAGATATTGCCAAAAATGTGTGAAAAATTTCTAAATTCCCGATAGGTCTTTTTTCGAGCCATAGCGAGCGCCAACGTGCTGCACTTCCGGAGAATAAGAAAGGTGTGTGTCACATCAGCACATGTTGCTTTATCATTGCTGAAAATCTTACGTTTCTATCTAAAAGCACTTTTGAGAAAAATGCTGGACAATGTGACTCTCTGAAAATCACTAAATCGCGGAAATCTCGAAACCGGAAGTGACGTCATAAAAATAAAAAATTATATATCAGGTTTGATTGATGTTCCATCAGTCCTGAAAGTTTCATAAAAATCGATCGAGCCGTTTCCAAGAAATCGCGTGCACAAAATCGGTAAGAAAAAAAACAATAATAAAAATAACTAGAGCAAAGCTCGTTGCAAAGCAACGAGTAGGTCTTCCGTCCTGTTTGACCGGAAGTAGCCTTCATTTTTAACAAAAATGAGAAATAACGCCCAAAAATGGTTTGAATCCTCCCAATCCATGTTAATTAATGCAAAAATAAGCCATTTACTGCTACTTCCGGTTTGACCGGAAGTGATGACGACGGACGGAAAATTAATTTTAACGCTCCCAGAGACATATGTTACCAAAAAACGTATCAAGAACGGCAAAAATACGCGTTTTCCGACTACTTCCGGTTTGGGCGGAAGTGACGACGCCGGGCGTATTTTGACGACTCCAATAGATTAAGCTTGACATTTTGAACAACTTTGCTTCTCTGACGTATCACAAATTTTCAAAACTTTTTGAGATATAAAGGAAAAACTTTCGGCCCCTCCAGGCCCCTAATTTAAGGGGCCAGCCCTTTTTTCGAGATGTCAATTGGTAGATCTTGATATTCTACATCTTTTTTGTTCTACATGCTTGAACAAAATATTTCTAGGTAAAAATTTATCGTAGAAAAGGTGCTAAATATTTTGAAATTCCTGATAGGACTATTTTCGCGCCAGAGCGTCGGCGCTACCTACTTCCGGTGAAAATGATATACTCAATGCACTTCTCCAAAGGTTGATCTATCATCACTGAAAATTTCATACTTCTATCTTCAACGGTTTTTGAGAACATTGCCGGACAAATTGACCCTCTAAAAATGACAAAATTGCGAAAATCTCCGAACCGGAAGTGACGTCATCAAAATAAAAAAATTTATTTCTAGATTTTTTGATGTTCTATCAGACCTAAAAATAGTGGAAAAGAAACCTAAGAATAACAAGAAGGTCTTCCGCTGAAGACAGAAGACCTTAATAATAAAAAGAAACAGTAGAATCACTATAAGGTCTTCCGTCTGAAACGGAAGACCTTAATAATGGCGAATTACCTGCATGTAATGAATTATTGTACATTTTGATATGATAAAATGAATGCATTTAATTTTATAAGAGTTTTAAGTGTTCAATGCAACTTTTACACATGTTTTTAACAATGGTAAATGCTGATAGTTGATAAATTCTAAAACATGTACGTAACTATACTTAAGTTGACATGTGATGGAATGAAACATATGGAGATAAGGAACAGTATTCAAGATCAAAAGTCCATTAAACAATACAAAAAAGGAGCAGAGCAAACACGGATCTCCAAAACATCAGAAGTGGGATCAGGTGCCATGGAGGAGTGAGCATCCCCTGCCGACCGGTCACACACGTCGTGTGCTCCTTGTCATGATCGGGAAATAACGAAAAAATCCGTCGTCAATTCAGTACAATGAGCTAACAATGAGTATAATACAGTCAGCATTTGACTCAATGATAAATTGAATTTGCTGACAAGGTCATTGTATCGACCAATGAACTTACGAAATGATGACTTTAAACGAGACTGATAATATTTTTGTTTCATCATTTTGTTTGTCAAAAATTTACCTCGTTTTAGAAATTGTTCATACGAAGAGCATTCAAAAATCTACTGAGATATATAAACTCTGTATGCAGGTGATGAATGTATAGTGACGAAAATAACTCTTCAAACGGACAGATCTCCAAAATCTTTAAACAAAACTTTGGATTAGAACATTATATTGATAAGTTACATGTATCTCCTAAATTTAGAAAAATATTTCATAACATTTCGTACTGCAAATCATCATTTATTACATTTTTACCCGTGAAATACTGTAATTTATTCATTGAATAAAAATGATATCCTGTCACAGTGTGAAAGGATATCAAAATGATATCCTGTCACAGTGTGACGAATGTCAAAAATGCGGGAAAACTCTCGATTTCCTTTCTCATAACGAAGATTGCTGTAAAAATATCTTCCTTGACCTAATATAAGATAGATGGAAATAAATAAACCATTCTGACAGCGAATAAAACTGTCAAAATTACCTAAAATATGTTGTCAAATTCATGTTTACAGTGTTTTCACCTCACTTAGGTATGACGTCTCAACCGCTCAACTATGACGTCACGAGTCCATGATTGTATTACAAAAAAGACAGAGGCAAAGGAAAAATCTAAGATTTTTTTTTAAAAATGTAATAAACAGAAAATTCAATGTTTTGTAGTTGAATATGGAATTTATTTCACTCGTGGGACAGGATTTTTGATATTTTCACGAGTGCTTCGCACTCGTGAAAATATCAAAAATCCTGTCCCACTCGTGAAATAAATTCCATATTCAACTACAAAACATTGAATATCCTCTATTTATTAGTAGAGACTGGAAGATGGTATGGTATACCGCTGTGTGATCGACAATGTAAACTTTGTAACAGTACTCAAACTGCTGATAAATTTCATTATTTATTAGAATGTAAAACTTTAGCTAATATTAGAAAAAAATTATCTGGGTTATTATTATTCACACAGACCAAATGTTTTCAAATTTATGAAACTAATGTCAACCAAAAGCGAGAAAATGTTGAAACAGTTAAAATATGCATGTTCATTCATTGTGTCTCTCCTCCTTGATATATTTTCCCTCTCATTTTATCGATCTCTTTCCCATTTTGTTCATATGTCATCCTTTTATTACATAGAAATTATGTACCTCTGACCAGTTTGTATAACTATATAATGTATACGAGGGCTGTTCCATAAATAACGTCCTCGGTGCTCAGAAAAAAGCAAAAGACGTTTTTCAATGATTTAGTCTTAATAATATAACTTAATATTCTCTTTCAATTAAAAGCCATGTCGATAATATTTTTATCCAACTTCTGATTGTTTTTAGAACTCATTTTGGGTATGACCCTCAGTACACTGGAAATTGGAAGATCTAATGATTTCCTGGACTAGTTTCTTCGTTCTGAAAGGTGTTTTTTCAAGTTTGGAAAATGAAACAAGTCAAAAGGCGAAAGATCTGGCGAATATTGTTAGTGTAAAAAAAATCACTTTCTGTTTATCCCAAAAACTCCTTTACTCTTCATGGCGTGTGGGTTTGGACGCTGCCATGGAGAAATTTAATGTAGTGTATTCCTCATTCTGGTTCCTTCCTCTCATTAACCTTTCGATTTTTTTGCAAAAAAAATTGCTTTCTAGACTCTTCCAGAAATTAAACTGCCTCCCCGAACACGAATTTTAACAACAAGACCACTAATATTTAAGAAAATTGCATATAAAATTGTCTTTGTGCTCTTGCAATTCTTTGCTCTTCTCAGACCTTAGCTGTTTTTGTCAAGTACATCTTATCGTAAATTTTGTTTCAAGGCTTTTAAGCAATAGATTCAAGTTTCATTATCTGTTTGAATTTCAAACAAACTTGGAAAACTACAATTTTTCATATTCTAAAGTAATTGTTTAGATATTCTTACACGCTGTCGTTTTCACTCATTTTTTTCAAAACATAGGGTGACCTTTGAGTACTAAGCTTTTTTACTATCAAACGTGTCTTTAAAACATTGTGAACTACTCCCGAAATAATGTCTATCGAAATTGCTATGTGTCTTAATGTTAATCACACATCATCAGTGAATATTTGTTGAAAATTGGCAAACAGTACATGAGTTGTTATAATTGTTGATGGCAAGGACGGTACCCATTTTTGATGCCTATTATATAATTTTTCATCATTGAAATCCACCTGCTCATTTGTCTGTAAAACAGACATTGGTTGCCGTAAATGTTACATATTTCAGTGAATAATTCTTTGGGATTCTTAACGAGTTTTACAGCAGCTTAAATGAAGCGTTTAATTTCACTCTAGTTTACTGATTCTTTTCCATTCATTTTACATGCAGTGTCTCGAATAGCCCTTGTTTTCCAGCTTCTCACAATGAAACTATGTGCTGAAAAGTGGTTACATAAATTGTTATAAATTCATTAAAGATTCAATAATGCGAAAAAGTCAAGCTAAATGTCATTTGATATCTGTATTGTATGTCATACAGTTCAGGACACTATTTATTGAACAGCCCTCGTATATGTTATTTGAACCCCATGTACCAATCTTGGTTTGGGTAAATAATTTAATAGAAATGAACTTGAACTTGCATAAGTAAGGGAAGTTTACGATAGAAAAGTTAAAATCATCACTTTTTTCATTAAGCTCCCCGTAGGTTGTTAGATTACCATTAACGTCTTTTTCAAGTAAAATATCCAAATATGAAACAGATGTGTCAGACTTTGTGGTATCTTTTATCTCAAATTCACCAGGATATATCGTATCGACATAAGAACGGAAATTACCATGATTGCTAATTGACAATATCGTCGATATATCTAAATGTCGAGTTGAAGGCCATAGCAAATGATTTCTCCCATTCAGACATAAAATTTGCCCAAATTCTGCTTTAAATTAATACAAAAATATGTCTGCTAATAAGGGAGTGCAATCGGTACCCATGGGGATTCCAATAGATTGTTGGAAAACCTGGTCTCCAAAAACCACATAGAAATTGTTAATAAGAAACTCAAGCATCTTTTTGATTTCAACTTCAGAGTACTTGTGTGTGCAATCAGAATGTGTTTTAACAAAATAATTTTGCAAATGACCAGTGACCAGGTAAGTAAATTTACGAGTTTCATTTTTATTGAAAAAGCAGCTGTCAATGATATCAAAAAGCCTGGACTTTAATTTATCGGGGAATGGTTGTGTTTAAAGTTGAAAAGTCGTAAGATTTTAAGCTGTAGAAAAAATTGTGTGATTTCAAATTGTCCAAAGGTTCTTTGGAATTTTTGAGTATCCACATCTGATTCAAACCACTTCTTGTATAATATTGCTGCACTTTATTCTTGAAGTGTCTCCTTCACTACTGTTAATATCTTAGTGAGGAGTAAAGAGAGAGGCTTGGTTGAACATTTACTTGAACCCTCGCTGTATCTTTGTAAGGATTCTTATGAAGTTTCGGAATTCAATATATATATACATGTATATGATTTGGTTCTTTGAATATTAAAAATATTCAAAACTGACATGATTTTGAAGAATTTCTTCCTTAGAAAGGGAACTATGAGAATAAGTTGGATTACCACTTGTAGAATTAAATCCAAGTTCCTCTAAAATGCAATTTATATAATGAGCTTACAAACAAAGACAATGTTGTTACCTGCTATTTTCACAGGGACCAGTACGTACTGATCATGTAATCTATCTAGTTCTTTTTTCATTTCTGTATCATTGAATACAGAAGGGTAAATGGTTTTCACATTGTCCCTCAATCTTTTAATACGCGATGTCAACATGGATCTGATACATTTAATCCATTCTGAGAAAGTGTCAACGTCTTCTTTTTCATATCTGTCCCATCGAATGGCGTAATCTTCAACGGAATCCATATTTCTGAAATTCCGACGCCATTTGAAGGATCAGGTTTCCCTATATTGAGGACCTTTTAAAATAAGTGATCTAAGATCCTCATTATTAACTATATTTACGTCACCAGTTATAACGTGCCCAGAGGGACTATAGTTATAGAGTGAAGAAGAACATGAACACGATGGAGGATAATGTTTCAGATACTCGGTATCCAGGCCATGTAAAGTTTTTTGTAATTAAAAGGTTTTGAAGCAATGGTTGATGTATATTGGTAGGAAATACAAGGTGTAGTCTTGAACTTGAAATATGGTGAAATACAAGACTGGACTCTTTTGTGATTAGGAAGATTACTTATATTAACCACATCAATTCCTTTATTGGCATATTGAAATTTAAGAAAAAGACGGATTGTTTCAGCTGCATTTTATTCAGTAAACGTGGGGATTTGAAAAGCCTATGATTACATCTAGGTTTATAGTAAAGTAATAATCTGCCATTACGAGTATCTGAAATATACTTCATAAAGGGTCCCAACTGATATCAGTTTTTACTTGGAATGTAGGCTTAATTGCAAACAGTAAAAGCAAATATTGTAGATTTTAAAAAAATATATATATATGAATAACTCGCACGGTGATGCTAAAGTTTGAAATCAATTTTGTACAGTCTTGAACGTTGAAATGTCCCCTTTATGACACATTTCCTTAGTGTAACTAGGGGCCTATCACAATCACAGAAATACACAAAAAGTTTTATATCCGGACTGTTGGAGACAGCGATACTGTATACAGTGAAAGACTACAAGATCCTTTGGCAAGAAATGTTCCGGAAATCGTTATTCTCCGTGAGACCATCTGATATTCACCGGAATTGACGTACACTTTTGACACGGAAGTCATCTGGAACCCCTCCGGAATCTACCTCCTTTTCCGAGCCTCTGCCTGGCGTTGTTCCTCTTCTTCCTTACGTTTCTTTGTTATTTCTTTCATTTTAAGAACTAATTCGCTGAAAAAAATTAATAAAAATAATAAAACAAAAACTTCTATTTGTTTGCTCAACTATAGGGGTGTTTTCATTCATACCAAAATGCTCAAAATTATATATACATGAATAGGGACACAAGTTTGTCGATGGTTTGTAAACTACAAACCTAAAATCTATATCCCCATCTCCGTCAATGTCTATAAATGTGATTAGTGCATCAACCTGATATGATGAGAGTGGAATTTTTGCTTGCTGAAAATAAAAAAAAACATCTTAATTTCTAAGACCATAAAGCTAAAGTTACATGTAATAGTCTTCCTGGATAATTAATAGACTCATGCATAATGTATGCATTTAACTTTATTAATATAAAATCATTTTTGCGTTTCTCAATATTAGAATATTAAGGAAAGTGTTACCTTGATCCCTTGGCGGAATTCGTCATAATCCACGCTATTACTTCCGTCTTCATCGAACTCAGCAAACAGCTTAGCCACAGTTAATTCCTTTTCTTCAATGAATTCTTTAATTATCCATAACGCCTCTTCTCCCATGTCCATAAAACCAGCCATTTTCCTCTTTCCGTACGAGTCTGTGTATCCATGAATCACTTCCAAACTCGGATGAATGTCGTTCAAAGATTCTAATTCTTTTACTACCGCAGAACCCAACATTACGTCCTTAAAAAAGAATTAATCTAATACATGTATTAAACTTATGGAGAGTTTTACCATTTCTTCAATGATACTGAAGATATAGTCTTACCGCTTTGTAGTATTCAGAAAAGATAGCTGAGACAAATGTATTTTCAGATCCTCTACGGATTTTTCACAAAAGATTATTTTCCATGATTGCTCATTTGTGAATTCTATCATACATTGCAGAAACTGCATAGGCATTCCAGTAAAAAACACTTGGTTGTTAAAGCTTGAAAGTATTAGAGTTAAATTTAAAACTCTCCAAAAATAAAACTGTCTTCCCAATTGCTTAGGAGTCCAAAAACTATACAATAATTGTTTGAGGCGTTTAATTCATTGAATAAAATATACAAGCCATAGAACTTACTGATAAATCAAGAACAACTAATGTTAATGACGGTATTTCTTTTAGAAGATCTAGTGACAACTTCACTGTTTCTTCCTTTATGTTGTTTCTGCCAATCTGCAAATTTTTAAAGAATATAATATAGTAAAAGATCATGAAGTAAGGATATAATTATAAACCAGTTTATTTGCTAGCGAGAAATTTTTGCAGGTTTCGTAAACTTCATAAAAATGGGTTTCTAAATTGTTTGAGGTCTCTGTATTTCAGAAAGAGCTGTTGTCTAGCACCTACCCGTAGGACTTCTAAGTCTTCGTTTTTCTTAAAGGCCCTCATGACCTGGGCGTAACCTTTATCTCCAATGCGGGCGCAGGAGATGTCAAGTTCCGTTAACACTGCGTTGTTACTCAAGCAGTCAGAGAATGCGTTAGCTCCCTCATCGTCGATACCATTCCACGAGGCGTTCACTAGCTTCAGCTTCATATTGTCCTGGTAAGGATAAAGAAATGGAGATTCTAGTAAAATATTGTCAAAGTGATCCATTGGCTATTCATAATTTGTTTTTGATCAATTGAAAAAAATTGATCTATCTTTAACCAATTGACATTGTTGAAGTAAATCCAAAAGAATCAACTTGCTTTTTGTGGGGATAGAGATTTTTTTCAAGCCCGTTTCCTTTAAAAATTTAAGTTCATTTCCATTTACTTGCCTTATTTTGCAAAGTTTACGTTATTTCACACATTTGTTTGCCTTTTCTTTCAAACAATGCTATAGTATATATATAACAAAAACCTACATACTTTGTTTCCAAATGATCAGTAGAAATTTAAAATCTATAACAAAGTTATTTTTTTATTTATAATAACATGGTTATTACATGTAGATTGTTCCGATAACCTTTGTTCATCTATATTACTTTATCGTTTCATATTTACCCTTAATCCCCTGGCTAGGCATTTGGCTCCCGGAACTCTGAACTGATTCCAGCTGATGTTTAGTTCTGTCATGTTGTTATTTTCAGCTTGAAATAAAGATGGAAAAATTCATACATTTTTCATGTTTTATTGCACCCATTTAGTTCAGATAGTTCCTCGAATTCTTTACAGCTATAGCTACCAGTATCTAAATTTCTAAGCTTACACAGCATTCGTTCAAAGTGAGGTCCAGCAATGTCACCAAATTCGTTCCGACTGATGTTAAGATATTCCAGGGCTGGGTGAGCCTAATAAGAGAAACAATACAGATAACATGTGAATTTTAGTTGTACATCACTATGTGGGGATATAATTCCATGACGATTTATAGTGGATACTAACCTCTAATTCTTTGGTTATGAAAGGTGCGTCAAGATCTGTAAATTCGTTCCCTATTAAAAGACAAATAATTATGTACATTGCTTTTACTCCATATAAATTCAAATACTGAGTATAAAGGAGAATATATGATTGCTTTTTCTGTACGTGGGCCAGATTTTTTTTGTTGTTGTTGCCATGACGATATTTGGCAAGAATTGTATTTACGTAGCATCCTCAAGACCTTGACCTCTCTATGAACCCTAATCAGGAAATGTTACATCATAATCCCATCAGATGAGGCTGTTACATGTATGACCTTGGCCTCAATTAAAAAAAAAATACTAGTAGATTCTTTGATACTCTAGCCTAAATGGTTAAACAAAGGTTTTATGCTATAGTGCATCTTGTTAACTGAATTGACATTCTTCTCTTAATTTATGAACTCAGAATAAATTAAATGTTTATAGATCCATTTAAACTGCCTGTAGTGATGTAAAATTATTTAAAGAATCCAGTCTTTTAAATTACATTCATAATCCTCCTAATAAAGGCTTAATGACGTTAATGTATACAATGTATTTAACAGGATGTTTAATTTCAACCTGAATAAAATTCCGCGTTTTATGAAATACCATTGTAAGTATACATGTATGTGTACAAATCTGAGAGAAACTCGCAAACATTTTCAATATTTCTTAAATAAATATTTGATTTAAAGGTTTTGTCTTCACGTTCAAGCAGTTTTTTAAGATGTGCAGTTCTTTCAACCAGTGACTTCAGTTGAACGGAAGTAAAATAGAGAAATTACACAAAATAATCCCTAATAGTCTCACCTGATATGTTAAGTCGCTTTATGCCTTTGTTGTCCTGTAGCATCATCCCTATTGCTTTGACTTACCTGATATGTTAAGTCTCTTTATGCCTTTGTTGTCCTGTAACATTATCCCTATTGCTTTGGCTTACCTGATATGTTCAGTCGCTTTATGCCTTTGTTGTCCTGTAACATCATCCCTATTGCTTTGGCTTACCTGATATGTTCAGTCGCTTTATGCCTTTGTTGTCCTGTAGCATCATCCCTATTGCTTTGACTTACCTGATATGTTAAGTCGCTTTATGCCTTTGTTATCCTGTAGCATCATTCCTATTGCTTTGACTTACCTGATATGTTGAGTCGCTTTATGCCTTTGTTATCCTGTAGCATCATCCCTATTGCTTTGACTTACCTGATATGTTGAGTCGCTTTATGCCTTTGTTATCCTGTAACATCATCCCTATTGCTTTGACTTACCTGATATGTTAAGTCGCTTTATGCCTTTGTTGTCCTGTAGCATCATCCCTATTGCTTTGACTTACCTGATATGTTAAGTCGCTTTATGCCTTTGTTGTCCTGTAACATCATCCCTATTGCTTTGGCTTACCTGATATGTTCAGTCGCTTTATGCCTTTGTTGTCCTGTAACATCATCCCTATTGCTTTGGCTTACCTGATATGTTCAGTCGCTTTATGCCTTTGTTGTCCTGTAGCATCATCCCTATTGCTTTGACTTACCTGATATGTTAAGTCGTGCCTTTGTTATCCTGTAGCATCATCCCTATTGCTTTGACTTACCTGATATGTTGAGTCGCTTTATGCCTTTGTTATCCTGTAGCATCATCCCTATTGCTTTGACTTACCTGATATGTTGAGTCGCTTTATGCCTTTGTTATCCTGTAACATCATCCCTATTGCTTTGACTTACCTGATATGTTGAGTCGCTTTATGCCTTTGTTATCCTGTAGCATCATCCCTATTGCTTTGACTTACCTGATATGTTAAGTCGCTTTATGCCTTTGTTGTCCTGTAGCATCATCCCTATTGCTTTGACTTACCTGATATGTTAAGTCGCTTTATGCCTTTGTTATCCTGTAGCATCATCCCTATTGCTTTGACTTACCTGATATGTTAAGTCGCTTTATGCCTTTGTTATCCTGTAACATCATCCCTATTGCTTTGACTTACCTGATATGTTGAGTCGCTTTATGCCTTTGTTATCCTGTAACATCATCCCTATTGCTTTGACTTACCTGATATGTTGAGTCACTTTATGCCTTTGTTGTCCTGTAACATCATCCCTATTGCTTTGACTTACCTGATATGTTAAGTCGCTTTATGCCTTTGTTGTCCTGTAGCATCATCCCTATTGCTTTGACTTACCTGATATGTTAAGTCTCTTTATGCCTTTGTTGTCCTGTAACATCATCCCTATTGCTTTGGCTTACCTGATATGTTCAGTCGCTTTATGCCTTTGTTGTCCTGTAACATCATCCCTATTGCTTTGGCTTACCTGATATGTTTCGCTTTATGCCTTTGTTGTCCTGTAACATCATCCCTATTGCTTTGACTTACCTGATATGTTCAGTCGCTTTATGCCTTTGTTGTCCTGTAGCATCATCCCTATTGCTTTGACTTACCTGATATGTTAAGTCGCTTTATGCCTTTGTTATCCTGTAGCATCATCCCTATTGCTTTGACTTACCTGATATGTTCAGTCGCTTTATGCCTTTGTTATCCTGTAGCATCATCCCTATTGCTTTGACTTACCTGATATGTTGAGTCGCTTTATGCCTTTGTTATCCTGTAACATCATCCCTATTGCTTTGACTTACCTGATATGTTAAGTCGCTTTATGCCTTTGTTGTCCTGTAGCATCATCCCTATTGCTTTGACTTACCTGATATGTTAAGTCTCTTTATGCCTTTGTTGTCCTGTAACATCATCCCTATTGCTTTGGCTTACCTGATATGTTCAGTCGCTTTTTGCCTTTGTTGTCCTGTAACATCATCCCTCTTGCTTTGGCTTACCTGATATGTTCAGTCGCTTTATGCCTTTGTTGTCCTGTAGCATCATCCCTATTGCTTTGACTTACCTGATATGTTAAGTCGCTTTATGCCTTTGTTATCCTGTAGCATCATCCCTATTGCTTTGACTTACCTGATATGTTGAGTCGCTTTATGCCTTTGTTATCCTGTAGCATCATCCCTATTGCTTTGACTTACCTGATATGTTGAGTCGCTTTATGCCTTTGTTATCCTGAACATCATCCCTATTGCTTTGACTTACCTGATATGTTGAGTCGCTTTATGCCTTTGTTATCCTGTAGCATCATCCCTATTGCTTTGACTTACCTGATATGTTAAGTCGCTTTATGCCTTTGTTGTCCTGTAGCATCATCCCTATTGCTTTGACTTACCTGATATGTTAAGTCGCTTTATGCCTTTGTTATCCTGTAGCATCATCCCTATTGCTTTGACTTACCTGATATGTTAAGTCTCTTTATGCCTTTGTTATCCTGTAACATCATCCCTATTGCTTTGACTTACCTGATATGTTGAGTCGCTTTATGCCTTTGTTATCCTGTAACATCATCCCTATTGCTTTGACTTACCTGATATGTTGAGTCACTTTATGCCTTTGTTGTCCTGTAACATCATCCCTATTGCTTTGACTTACCTGATATGTTAAGTCGCTTTATGCCTTTGTTATCCTGTAACATCATCCCTATTGCTTTGACTTACCTGATATGTTAAGTCGCTTTATGCCTTTGTTGTCCTGTAACATCATCCCTATTGCTTTGACTTACCTGATATGTTGAGTCGCTTTATGCCTTTGTTATCCTGTAACATCATCCCTATTGCTTTGACTTACCTGATATGTTGAGTCACTTTATGCCTTTGTTGTCCTGTAACATCATCCCTATTGCTTTGACTTACCTGATATGTTCAGTCGCTTTATGCCTTTGTTTCCTGTAACATCATCCCTATTGCTTTGACTTACCTGATATGTTAAGTCGCTTTATGCCTTTGTTATCCTGTAACATCATCCCTATTGCTTTGGCGCCAAATGTTTTTAAATGATTGTCAGATACGTCCTTTAAATAAAAAGAAATCATTTTTAATTTGTATAAGAGCATTTTATAAAACAAAAGTACCTTTTTATTCTTCCGAAAAAGTTTTGATTTATATATACGTGATTTTTGCGTTAACAAAACCATTATATATACATTTAATGTGTTGTCTTCATAAAAGAGTCTGGGAAATTTGAAGTAAGAAGATAGGAGCAAGCTAATTTTTAAAATTTTATCTTAAATTATTATGCACAAAGTTGTACTTTATGAAATTCTGTAGAACCCGTGACACTACATCTATGATGGTTTTTCCCAACATCGTGTTGAGTTTATACTAGTATAATGTACAATGTATTTACATTGGACATTTTAGAGAAAACCATATACTACGATTTGTTTAATTAAAGATCAAATAAACTAAGATTTTTCGAGGATGTTAAGAGTTACATTATACCAAAACCCGTATAAGACAAAGTTAACAAGATTTACTTAGAAGTGATGACGTATAATATTCGAATCATTGTTGTGTTGTTCATAAAATCAATTTAATCATACTACAGATTAATTAATCCCCGTCTTACTAGATCTGTTATTGTGAGGTTTTCCTCCATCATTCTCTGTATATACAGGATTCCCGTCTTGTCTATATTGTTACCACTGATGTTTAACGAAGTCACTGTCGAATTAATCTGCAATTCACAAAAATAAACATGTTCACTTACCAGAAAAATATACAAATTACATTGACATGTATATTCCAGATGAAGAAATCACAGCAAGAAAAATTATAAAAACATTGCTAGCCAATTAAATATTATTTTAATACACTAGTCGTCCCAAAACTCAAAGAAAACATCTGAAAAGGATGAAAATATTAAACAGTCAGTGGTTTGGGCTGTAAAAACACTACAATAATGATTTTAAAACAAAATTTATTTAAAACTTTATTTTAAAAGAAAAAAGGAAAAGAAAACACTTGCTGTGGCCTTCAACTGTACTGTAAAATCACATATTTTCCAGGGGACAAATAAAAAGTATATGAAATTTTAAATTTCGTAGTGGTCCTAGATTCGTGGGTCTCTACATGCCTAAAAAAACTTAAATTAAACCCCTGAGAAAATAAGTGATTTCACAGTATTAGCTATCAACAATAGTTACTTCCAATCATATGTTGACCAAGTACATCCCAGCGAAAAAATACCATTGACACTGACATAGCTGCTACATATTTTAATACTCTACTCGAAAAGCCGTAATGGCATTCTAACAGTAAAACGTAATGATAATCGTGATGAATTCAATTTTTCTTTCGTCAACTTCCTTTACTTGTGTAGCAGTATACCTTCACCATCTGCATTTGGAGGTTATATTTTTCATTTGATTCGATACGTAAGAGTATATGCTCTACTTAAAATTTCAAAGTCTCGCTTGAAGTCTTCATTTCGTAAGTTCTATGATCGGTACAATGACCTTGTCAGCAAATACAATTTATCATTGAGTCAAACGCTGACTGACGTTTTCATGAAAACGGGACATATGGAGATAACGAACAGTATTCAAGCTGAAATGTCCATAAAACAATACAAAATAGGAGCAGAGCAAACAAACATCACAGGTGGAATCAGGTGCCATGGAGGAGTGAGCATCCCCTGCCGACCAATCACAGTCGCCTTGTGCTCCTTGTCATGATCGGGAAATAACGGGAAATTCCGACGTCAATTCAGTGTATAAATAGTGGACTAACAATTAGTATGAAAAACGTCAGTCAGCATTTGATTCAATGATAAATTGTATTTGCTGACAAGGTCATAGTATCAACCATAGAACTTACGAAATGATTACTTCTAACGAGACTGCTGATATTCTTGTTTCATCATCTTGTTAGACTATTATTTATACACTAAATTTACGACGGATTTTTCGTTATTTCTCGATCATGACAAGGAGCACAAGACAGGTGTGACCGGTCAGCAGGGAATGCTTGTCACTCCTTCATTGCATCTGGTCCCATCTCTGGTGTCTTAAAGAGGTCCTTGCTTGCTCTGCTCCTGATTTGATTTGTTTGAATGGACTTGTGAACTTGAATACAGTCCGTTATTTTCGTATTTCATTACAGTAATATGGTCATACAGAGATAGCTTTATATACATGCGCCAAAAGTGGAAATCAAGAAAATATGAAGATAATGAACATGGATCGTAATCAGAAGTTCAATAAAACAATACGAATTTCAAGCAGAGCCAACACAAAAAGGAAGTCATCTCGTTCACCAGAAAGTTTAATTGTTGTTTCTTAGCCGTGTAAAAGTGTATGTTACAAGCTTTAAATCTAACATACTCTGTGGTTTATTTTACTTTGAGTTCAATTCGATGAAATGAGTACCGGTAACAGATCTAGAAGTTGGAATGAAAATTATTTTTCGACTTTCATAACTTTTGCATTTATTATACCCACCCATCTCCATTTTTAAAAGTATTATTTAAGTACATGTACATTTTTACAGAGAAGTTATTTTTGGATGTAAACATCGTATACTTTAACTGTGTACATAATTTTACTTAATATATACAATAATAGTAGCATACACGTTGTCTAGCGCAAGTAGAAGTTGCGGGTCATAGTTATTTCACTCCTTCCAAGATTACATGTATACCTTTTGTTCAACGCCTATTATATTACTGTACAGTAATCACAAACTAGCAAAGAAGTTGACTTCAACATATAAAATTGATGGAGCATTTTAATTATATCACTAACCACTAAGGCTACCGACACTGCCATGGTCCCTTTTGGCCCCAGTCCATAGTGCTTGATGTCGATGTTTGGGGACTCCACCAACTTTTTCAGTATTTTAGAAGAAGGCACCACTCCCAATTTCTGACAGATTTTTTCGTACGTTCTCCTACCAGTGTCATCATAGGGTATGTGAGGCACTAGATGAACCATTAATAAGATTATTATACAGTTGTAGGTGGGGCTCAAATAAAAGAATGATAGGCCAAATTTACGGAAGGAATTTGATAAATCTAATTGTAAAAGCCCCTGACCAACCGACCCCTCACAGTTACTCCAATTTTGTACGTATACTGAACTTAAATTCATATTTAACAAAGAACTCATTGGGATACTTGGTATTTCATAACAAATACGCAATGCTTTTATGCGATAATGAAGAATTGTTTGTTCATTAAATTTAGTTTACCTGTTATGTCTAAAACTGTTTCCTGATCATCCTCTATATCTTTTCTATTTTTAGTAGGCGTTCCACTGGGAGAATCTTTTGTAAAGACCTAAAATGACAAAATCATTAAGGTATAAACCATAAAAAAGAAGGATGAAAAACATCTATTTAAGATGTCTGAACATCTACCAGGTACCTCGCACTTGCTAAGAGGCAGGGAAACGAAAGAATCCGAGGTACCAGAGCGGATATTCACAAAGGACAAGAACCGAGTCAGGAGATAATCGTCCGTGTAGTCAATTCCATCCATGTCAGCGATGTGAAAAATAAAACCAGGTTCTAACATTCTTATAAATGTGTTTTTGAGTGTTATTTGGTAATAGACTTTATTAACTCGTAATCCCACTTGCAATGGGTAGAAGGACCACGGTCTTTAGGTCTTTGATAAAAATGAGAATACAGATTTTGTACCTTACTTCGTGGAACAATACTGAATGCCTGGCTGGAGTAGTTATTTAATTTACAGATTGAATACGACAAAAGTTAGAAGTCCTCATCTTTTAATGCTTGGGGCGGAGGAATTGTTTATCTATCAAACACTTAACTTTTTTGTTAAGCTTGGCTTATACACTTAGTACATCGTGTTACATTGAGAGAGATTTTCGGAGACGTTTAAATATATCCAGGTTTGAAACATTTTACCATTCAATGAAAACTACGGGATTGAATGATTTACAGACACTAATCTTTTGATTTTTTATGATATTTAATTCATTTTGTCATGGGTTTACATGCTAATATGCTTACGAAGGCAAGGTCATTGGCATGTATTACATTATTACTGTACATGCAGTGAAATCGACCATGCAGGCTTAGGTTTGAATATGGCGCAAGAATCAGTTTATGGTCACTAAACCAGTGAGTGCCGTGTAGAGTATTATATACAGGATTAGATTAAAGATATTTTGAGATTTATTTACAAAACTCCCCGAGTTTTGTAAAAAATTGTTACAAAAAATGTATTAAATCTGCTTTTGGAGCGCTGGAGATCAAATGAAAGGTGTGACTCTATGCATTATGTGGACAGGTGTGAACTCACTAAAAATACTTTCTTTATAAATGTGTCGTATTCTGTAGATTTCAAACCTAATTTATTTTTATATATGAAATATATGGCGTGGAATATAGAGATAACAATATTCAAGCTCAAAAGTCCATAAATAATACAAAATAGGAGCAGAGAAAACATGGACCTCCAAAACATTAGAGATGGAATCAGGTGCCATGGAGGAGTGAGCATCTTCTGCTGACTAATCACACTCGCCGTGTGTTCCTTGTCATGATCGTGAGAAAAAAAAACGTCAATTTTGTGTGTATATAATGGCCTATCAATTAGTATGAAAAACGTCAGTCAGCATTGGCATCGATCATATAACTTACGAACTGATGACTTAAAACGAGACAGGTTGCAGGTGATGAAGGTTTACTGCTGCATAAGTATAGGAAGTTGATTGAAAAGTTAAAATCATCAGGTTTATCATATATAGAGTTTGGTTGTTAGATTATCATTGATGCTTTTTTTGCTTTTTTCAAAATATCTAAATATCAAACAGATGTGTCAGATTCTGTGGTATCTTTTATCTCAAGCTCACCGGGATATATCATATCCATATAAGAATGAAAATAACCATTGTTAATTGACAATAGGTCGTCGATATATACATTTTTTAAGATTATTACACATGTTTATTTTGAAATAGTTCATGTTTTGTTGTTTTATAATGGTGTAATCTCTGTCAGATTCTACGATTTTCCTCTTTAAAGTGCTTTACTGGTTTGACTTCAAACTAAAATGATTTAACTCTTATGTACAGCATACTTAAATTTTGAATCAATGTCATTCAATTTTCTTATAAAATCCAACATCATATTTTTATGTTATTTTTTTATGATGCACTTGAAGCAAAAAAAATGAATACTGATGATTATGATGATGATTAATAAAAGTTAATAATGACTTCATTTACAGGCATTCTTATAGCATGATTGCTACTTGAAATTGAATAAATAATTAAAATCATATAACTGAATGAACTCCAAAAAATATGATGACCTGCTAAGAAAATCTGTGATTTGTAATATAAGCAATTCCGAAAATTGTAAATTAATTGGATCTAGGTCCATTGTCCTGTAAACTTCCCCTATAAAGTACCTACCTTGGATATTGCCTTTTTATCAGGAGTAAAGCGGGCAGTAGTGGTTCCAATATACTCAGCTTTCACACTGGCCATTTTTGTTCAGAATCAAAACTTTACGAAAACTTATTTTCCATAATATATATATGCTTTCTTGCGTTAATGATGAACGAACAAATATTGTATTAAAGTACCTTCCTCCATTTACAATTTACCAAGCCTTGTCACAAATATCCGGGTAAATATTTTAACTTTTCAAAAACAAATAAGAATTCTCAGTCATTTCCCTGGCATGATGAAAGGCTACAAACAACTGACTGTGTGTTCCCCCGATTTTATATGTACTGATTATGGAATGTTAAAACACTGGATTAACAAGTAGCACTTTCAGTCAGATTGGTTCTTTAATTTTTCTCGATAGGTAATTAAGAATTAAAACTTACCTCTTCCATTGTTCTCTAATCCACTCTTAAGCTAGGTACCCTTTGACACCAGTGACAAGTAATAACTATTTTCATCTAACTTATTTTGAACCCCTATCTTTTTTAACTGACTCCCATTTTAATGAACACATTTGATTCTCAATTATGCAGAGATTCTTCTGCTAACGAGGCATAATAAGGGGGTGTAATTAAAAAGGATCAACAGGTTCTTACAATGTGTATGGAAGCAGTGTTTCATCATTCGTGTCAGTGTTTGTTTTCGGAGATTGCACTGGCTCTCGTCTGTGATTTTTCAAACATTATGTGCCAAATAAATATCGTTAATAATTAGAATATTTCCGAAACCCCTCTAGGAACTAAATTAATCTGAATTCGACTTGTATTTTAAATTAATGATTGTTTTGGATGCGGAGTGAACAGATTGACAGATAATGACAAAGAACTGATTTAAAGGGAGTCTTTGTGTATAGTAACAATCTTATTTAAAAACCTCCGACGGATCTGTACCTGTAAAAACCCAAACAGCAGACTTTAAACCTCTTTTACTTCCAGATGGAATCTCTCGACGTATGGTTCACATCTCTAGACTTGGTAGTGTAAAGCTCAATCAACGATGTAAACGATATGTCGAATTAAAGTTTTCAGGGGAGCGGGGGGAGGGGAATTTAATTTTTTGCGCATAGATTTATCCTTGGATGAACGAAGGCTCATTCACAAGAGTCATTGGGCTAGCTAGCTAGAAAGCTTCTTTATAGCAAGTTAAATGTTTATCTATTCGTAATTCTGTGGAGCTTTTTATTTTATTTTTTCCAGCTGGTTATTAAAACCAGCTAATTTCATATTCCGTCTGATCAACATTTACAATTATCAATATTTGAAGAAGCGGCTAAAATTAAATGAAGCCGCTAAGCCTTTAATTAACTTCTGTATTACTGGTGCAGGTCCGGTAACCACAGTCGCTACAGCTGATTTTTAATATGTAATTCGTAGACCTACCCGACAGTTTCAAGTTGTTTGAATGTTGTTGATATGTAATGATTAAGTTGGCCTTGGGTCATTCGGTTCAGTTAGGAAACAGTCTTTTAAAAATTAACTTACACGTTTTTGGAATAAATATTAAGATACACTGTAAACCATTTTCTTTATTTCTTATTAGCTCAATTCTATGGAAGATGTTATTCCAGCCCGTCCATCTGTCTCCGTTTCTCCATCCTCACACCCTTTACATTTCATGCTGTTGCAGCCAACTAAACTGTATGACAAATGAACTTTTCCATCATTAACTTTCCCAATTTTATGTTTTAATATCCTGCTATCGCCTGCATACGGTGTTAACATCTCCCAACCTATTTGCTTGAGAGCATGCCCTGTGTGTGATCACTTTAAACCAACGCAAGCTACTGGTAGATAAGTTGATGTTACAAGGATTTTTTTTAAATCGTTAAACAAAGGTATTTTATAAATTCTGTGGTCATTATCATGACCTTGTTAGTAAATATATCCTATCATTAGATCGTATTTTGTCTGGCTTATTTCATACCAATTGTTAGGTCTTTGTTTTTATACTTAATTTGACTATGGAATGTTCCGCCTATACTTGATCAATATACAGGGCTCACAGTGTGGGTGACCGATCAACAGGGGATGCTTAATCCTCCTAGGCACCTGATCCCTGGAATTGTATTGTTTATAGATATTTTTTAATTGATCAGTTTTTCATGTTCAACTTTTTCATAGACCTTGTTTTAGGTCTATGCCTTTTCCATTTTATAAACACACAAACCCTTGACTTGAGAATAGTTTTCATATGACCTAAATTTAGCAAAAGTTAGCTCCCATTGGCCGCCATACTGGAGGTGCAAATGCTCATATTCCTTCATTGTTCAACCAATTTTAAATTTTTATATTTGCGATTTTGAATAAGGAATCATTATTTTTCTGAAGTATATGAATTTTTGGAAGCCTCCTTTATTAAGAAAAAATTATTTAATAAAGATTTTCCACCAAATATTTCTGCTATATTTTTTTAAACTTGGTAAGACAAAGAGGAAAACTCACCGAGTCGACCTCCAATATGGCGACCAACGGGAGGTAACTTTTGCTAAATTTGGGTCCATCGAAAACTATCTATACTGAGGTTGGTGATCAGGGTTATCTTTCTTAGATCTCATCCTATAACTTCTGTGAATTAGGCCACTGTCTGTTTTTCCTTTCCAGATGGATTGACTTAAAACGGACCAACTCAATTTTTTTGGAAATGCATAAAACAATTAACTTTTTTATTATTCATTCTGAAATGTTCCCATCCTATTAATTGCTTACCAGTAATTTAACAACATACTTAACAGTAATTTAACATCAAAATTTAAAGTTTTTTTAATAACAAAAAATCCCCAATACCCAGTTGCACCTAATTTTCAATATCCTGAGTAAGGTAGAGGGCAAGCAAATGTTTTTTTTAAAGATGACCTTAATGAAATATATTGTGCAGGTAAGAAAGATTAAAACTTTATACACTGCACAGGTACTTTACATTTGGGTGTTATTTAAATAATTAATTATACATCACACTACAATACAAATATACATGTATATATGTGTCTTATCTGCTCAGACAAAGCAGTCTTACTTTGAAGACAAAGGAGTCTTACTTTGAAATATCAAAGGACAGTACACAGAGTAAACAGAATCAAAGAACAAGGGCACCCCCCAAAAAGTATCCCCTCGCAAATAGCTTACCTATAAATCAAGACACCAATCCACAATGATCTCAGTGCAAATTACGTCACTTCCATTTTGCATAAAGACAAAGTAACACGCAAGCACAGACATACCCTCACACAAGCGTGTTACTATATACCCTCCAACTCTATTGCAAAGGGATTGTAAAGAAAGGAGAATTCTTATGTCCTACTACTGTAGAAACATAAAAAAAGTGAATATTTAAAACTTGCAGTAAAGTTTACTCCATACAATTTAAAAATCTTGACTAGTGGCAATTAAGATACAATCAAATAATAAAATAAAATTTAAATTAATCGAACAAATACCGATTTAAAATACCAAGTTCTTTATGCATAAAATAATATCAGTTTCAATTTTCTATCTGTAAAGTAGATAAAAATTCACACATAAAATTCATCAGCATATGAAAAGTAAAATTCTGCATACATGCAAATAAAACTCAAATAATCTAAGTTTTATAAACAGGAGGGAATTTTATACAAATAGAATACTTTCTAACATGCGAGTTGGTGGGGTGTGGTAATAACAAAAAGGGTAAAGAAACTAAAATAAATGAAAAAGGAAAAAAAATAACAGTTTTAAACTTTATGAGTAAAAAGGGATTGAAAAACAATATTTTCTGATTTTAATATTTCTTTTCAATTATTAAAACATTTTTTGCATACAAAAAACAAACAGGCTTTAGGCAACAGATCAAGCTTCAACCTGTATCTTCTTATTTTGAATTTTGATAATCAAGGCAAGTTTATGCTTTTCAAAATTGTAATGATTAAATTTGAAAATTTTGAAATAACAGTTTTACATGAATTATATATTATATTTACCCTTTGAAGAATTAAAAGTTTACATAATACCTCGTATGTCATTAAAAAGTCAAATTGGAGTATTGAATTACATTCACATCAAAATTATGCAACAAACTAAGTAACAATGATATGAAAAAAGAATGGTATCACATTCAGATCTGGACCCCATTTTACTAAAGAATTCATGATGCAGTGGCACAGTCCAAATTTAACCTTTTTTTAAAAAAAACTGTCCTGTTTTAAATTACTGCAAAAATTATTCATCCTTCAATATCTTTTACAAAATTTAAAATTTATTGCTGTTTTTAAATTTATCGTCAAACACAAAAAAGTATTTTGGCAACATATTTTTTAGTCTAAATTAAAATTCCTTTAGTAAAACAGATCCCTGAGTTAATTATATGGATATATGATAGCTTTAATATAATTAAATCACAATGTTATAAAAGACCAAGCTCGAGTTTGAGAAACATTTTGAGTGATGGATTTTCAATTTTTTCTATTTCTTTTTTGGCACGTTCATTTCCGTCTTTCTCGTAATATTTCCTCAGTTCATTTGCATACATGATCCACACACAGTTGGCACATCCACTCATACAGCAGTCCACAGGGGGCTCAGGGGGAATCCCCTTACCCAGCACAATGTCTTTAGAACAACTACGATGAGGATGGCTTATATTCTCATTGACCAAAGCACTTAAACCAGGGTCATTCTCTTCCTTATTGGCAATATCACAAGTTTTACTGTTAAATTGAGAGTTTGAAATTAACACCTCTTCATTGCTGGATAATACACCGCTTGAACACTGTCCTGTTACTTTTTCTTTAAGGGGTTTGCCACTGTTTCTTCTGACTTCCTGATTCATACCTGTGTTGTGTTGGAGAATTCGCTTGACATGGCTCTGAGACAGGCTCCTGAATGACTGAAACTCTAAATGCTTCACTAAGAAGACAACTCTGCCTCTAAAGAATCCCATTCCTTCTGCAACAGAATAAAAAAACATTTTATTACTACAGTAATTAACAGCAGTGTTTTGAGATTTAAATTCTGTGAATTTCAATCAAGTTCCTTTTTCTTTCAGACAAGCCTAAGTGCACCAAATTTTGAAACGTCGCTTATGAGCATTTTTTACATGTTTTACTTAAATATTTATCTAGTACTCACATCGATGTCAGATGACTTGGTACGTAAGTGTAGGCACTATGATCATATTAATTTAAGTTTGGTGTAATCTGCACTCTATTTCAACTGTTCAGCTAGCTAGCTAATCCGGGTATATATTCCTTTATCCATGTATTTTATGTACCTACATATTATCTCTCTAAATAGTCAAGAAAAATTCATTCAAAATTTTCAACCACTCTCAGGCTTTGACTCTGATTAAATATAAAAAAAAATAACTTTGTTGACAATATTTTGTTTGACCCTGAAATTTAACCGGAAGTTTGACTGGCGCTGTAATCCCAAAACCAAATTCTCCGAAAACTCGCATGTCCACACAAAACTGTAAAAATGGGAAAGCTTGGAAAATTACAAAAGAGCAGAAAACACAAAAAATTAAAGAATGTAGGTGCTGAATATGTCAATGAGTATAGGGGGTAAGTTATTTCTTATTCTCATTCAGATACGGAAATAAACAGGATAATTTAGATAAAACTTGCAAAGGAATACTTATCAGCTCGAATTTCTTCAGCTATTGTAAAGTATTGTTATGATTTTATACGTTAGAATTTTATGTTTTGATACCAACAAGTACATGTGATTTTTATAGGAAGCCTTCCAATTTAGCACCAACAAGTAGTGAACAAGATGTACCCAAGAAAGTGAAAAACATCATGAAATATCAAGGAAAAACACCACGACAAATACAGAAAGAATATATTCAAAATAACAGCAAGAAAGGTATATGATAGTATATGTCATGTTTCTTTATTTTTGAAGTGTAGATCAGTAAGTGATCAGTGTAGCAGTGTTTTCCTTAACTTGAGGCTTAAGAAACGGTTACTGGCCAAATTACCAAATACATGTATACCGATTTGAAATTTGAAACAGAGGTTTTCTTTCCATTAATCTACATTCATGTGTTTTCTGTCTCGTACACCATTTAGTGTAGCGTAATGGAGAGAAAAACTCTGGGTTCCGACTTTAGCATGCAGGTACATGTACTGCATTCCTTGCATGGAGAGTGTTCATGTCTAAGTAATGGTTGGACCCATTCTATCTAAGTGTTTTAGAGCTAATCGGAGCAAGATTCTTCAATACTAAAAATTTTGTAACAATGTCACCAATCTTAATCCTCCCAGTGTCATCTGGCATTACATGATAATACTTTGTCAGTATTAATGCATTTTGGATGCGTTTTGTCTTACTCTTGCTTCACCAAAAAAATGTCTTTGAGATTAATTATATGTAAAACTCGTTTAGTATGAACACGGATATTGCGAATTTATGGATATAGCAAAGTCGTCTTGGATCCCGAGCTATATTAATTTAACGAATTCCTTATACGGATTTAATGAATTATGGGTATAAGTCCCAGTGACTTTGTTATAACGGAGTTTTACTGTACTTGTTTTATGTAGGAAAGAAACATGTTTACATGGAGCGGGGAATGACAAGACCTATGTCCGAGGCTCCAAAATTTGTACAAGGAAAGAGAGAAAAGAGTAAAGATTTCATGAAAAGGGTAGAAGTAGAGACAAGAAAAGTCCTACACCGACATCAACTGTCCCAGAAATTTAAGGTTAGTGTATGATTCAGAAATAGAATTTGTGGTCCTTGGGGTAAATCATGTCAACAAAGTCATTGATTGTCAACTCAGGGTGATCATGGATGTTTTGTGGTTCATTTCAAGAGAAGGTTTAAGGGTTCTTTTATAATATTGAAATAAAATGGGTACAATCGAGCCACTTTGATTAAAGTTATGAGTAAGACTTAGATGGCTAGAGTTATGCCCCTTGGACTTAGAAAAAAATCAATTATTTGCAGTTTTCGTTTATTTTCTTTGCAGCAATTGCATATCCTGAAATAAAATTCAGTATACAGATTTATCATAAAAATATCTAGGTCAAGTTCTGTTTTGGGTACGATTGAGCCATCTTTGATAGAGTTATGTCCTTTGGACTTAAAAAAAATTCCAATTATGGGGGGAGGAGGCATAAGTATTGTACAAACATCTCTTTTTATCAATTTTGAAGTGTAGAAATGTTTTTTTTTTTCAATTATTTCTTTGATTAAATATACCATGGATTAATGTTATTTAGGCAAAACTATTTTAAATGAATAGGAATTGTAACTATAAATTACATAATATTACACTGACATGTACAAGTGATTTACTTTGTTGTTTCAGATGGATATGGATGCCTTAGAAGCAGGAGAAATTAAACGGCACAAGAAAAAGATGAGTGAAAAGCAGAAAGAGTAAATAAATTAAATAAAAAAATAACTTTTCATATGATTTCAAATTGAATTCCATGAAATTCAATTTTCTACATAATTTTGTTAAAGTCGTAAAGTACGAGAAAAAGAAAGTTGAAATTGATTATGATGTCATAATGGATCTAGAACCAAAAAATTAGTCAAAAGTCATTTACTAGTATTAAAACACCAATTACTGATATTGAAACATTGATGTATTTTCCTGATCTTGCTATATGACAGTACTTACTGACAATTATTTATACTCTGTAGGAGATTGCAACAGAAAAAGCAGAAAAAGTCTGAAAAGAAGAGAAAGAATGTGAATGAATTTGATGACTTTGAAGGTAAATTGTGTAATGGAAATGAAACTTTATGTTATGTATGCTAGTCATTTCTTTTTGAGGTGCTCTTGCTGCTGAACTTAAGTTTAAGCATTAATTATTTTAATACTTAATTCAGACAGAGTAAAGTTTGGCGAGGTGGCCAATGAGCCCCCATCCCTTACAGCTCTACCCAGGAAAGCCATCAAGGAGGAATCTGTCCCCAGGGTAAGTCACCAAGGGGGGCCCAAACTCGAGGATTTTATAGAAGACGCCTGTTTTGTCTGTTGTCTTAACATCTTCACAAATAGATTTTTCCCAGAATTTCTTATTCAATTTCACCTGCATTTGTCACAAAGAATCCTTGGTGTTTGGGATTAAATTAAGGACCTCTAACCTTTTCTCAGTGGGATAGTAGAGAAATATTGAGAATAGGGTAGGGTATTTCAAAGTCTTTTCAATAACCACTGATTCAGAAATTGTTCAACCCTATAGTCCCTGGTGTTAGAATCCATATATGAAAAACAGAACATGCAGCTACATGTATAGGTTAAATATAATGCACTTTGGTGACCGTTTAGGTCCATCGGAAGCATGAAAGCTGAAAATACATGTAGTTTTGAAAAATAGGAATCATGAGAATTTCATGAATAAAAATGTACATTTTTTATTCATTTATATAATATTTATTTCAGCCTGGGAAGAAATCATTACTTCTGAAGGAGATAATAGCAGATAATGCTTCTGTTACTCCATCTAGTGTGGGATCATCATCCAAGCGTGAAATTGGACAATCAATCAAGCGTAAACATATGTCACTGGCACAACAGAGTATTATGGACAGAGAAAGAGAGAATGCAATAATGTTATATAGACAGCAAAGACAGAAAAAATTAAAAACCTTTTGACACAATGTATTTTGATTTAATTGATCTTTAAAACAAAGCCATTTTTTTCAAAAATAAATATTTTTAGCTCACCTGAACCAGAAGCTGAAGTGAGCTTTTCTGATTGAAGAGTATTTGGTGTCTATCTGTCTGTCTGTTTGTCATCTGCAAAATTTTCACAACTAGAACATCCTAGCCAAATTCAACAAAACCTGCTGAAAGCATCCTTGTGTGAAAGGGTTCAAGTTTCTTCAAATGAAGGGCCACATCCATTCTCAAGTTATTGAGCGGTTTGATTTACTTTATTATTCTATTAATTAAAAATCCCTCTGATTGTACACACAAGTGTTCTGAAGTTAACAGTAAGGATGCCAGTGTTCCCCATTGTCAACACACACGTATGTTGTCTTCAGAGACCAGATCTTCCAACAAAGACTGTGCTCCTTCATCAACTGACTTGTTTTATATTTCTAAAGCAAAATTTATTAAAAACGATATGAAGAAGAAGAAAATTGCTGTGGTCTTTATCTCAACATTTTTTGTCTCAATGTGTTTTCAAGTAACAATAGCTAGTTTCATCCATATGTTGACTTGATATATCTCAGTGAACTTGAAATAAAGGACTCCACAGAATCTGTCATACGTGTATTTGTTTAATACATGTATTCCGATGTTTTACTGAATGTAGACGATAAAGGTCAAACTAACAACTAAATTGTTTGACAAACAAGATGACTTCAGTTTTTTCATCGTCAACTTTTAGTTATGTAGTAATATTTCTCTCTAAATAGTGTTCAAATACATTATTAAACATGCTCTTAACAAATACAAATTGATAATTTACTGACAAAAGCCATCCCCTCTCCAGTTCAATTTCTTGCCACTTTGGTGATAAAATGTTTAAATACTTTATTATTTTTATATAATTATTATCAACCATATGCATTGGAAGATTGAAAGGGCGGGGTGTGGGTGGGTGGGGGATCTGCACAAGGTCGTTCACCTTCTTTTATCACGTGTAGACAAAAACTAAATATAGATTACTGTAATGTAAAGAACACTGATATACAAAACCCGTACTTTTATTTTCAAGGGAAAAGTAAAAACCCAGAATTTGAAAAATCCGGATTTTATTATAAAATTTTACTTTCTAAAAAGAAACAAAAACCAATAATGGAAACTAAATGGTCAAAAGAATTCAATAGAATGAATGGACAATGGAAAAATATCTATACAGCTAAGATACTAAATACTTCTGATAAACAGATAACAGAATTTAATTTTAAACTTTTACACAGCCAACTGAATTGTAATTTAATATCATGTTAATAAATGGAATAAAGAGGTGGCAAAAAATTGTACATCTTGCGGACAAGTAGAATATATTAAACACTTAATTTTTGAATGTGCAGACTCAAAATGAGTATGGGAAAAAATATCTCAAGTATTGAATTTAAATCTATCCTAAAAACATATTGTTGTAGGATTTTATAATGAGTTCAATAAGACAACAATGATTTTTAATAATGTCATATCAATTGTGGGATACAAAATATATAAATATAAAATGAAATGTAGGTTGCAAAACGAAATAGTAAATGCAAATGCAATGTTAATTTTTTTGAAATCGTCTTTGTATCAGTATTTTTAATAGCAAAGAATGCAAAAAGTATGGCAAGCCCTTTTACTATTTATTCGTGAAATAAAAATTTTCTCTCAACAAGAGAGATATCTCTCTAGCATATAGATATATCTCTTTAGCTTATAGAGATATGACGAAAAGAGATATCTTATACCTTAGAGAGATATCTCTTTAAACAAAAGAGATATCTCTTTATGTGAGAGAGATATCTCTTTTACTTAGAGAGATATCTTTATAAGCTAGAGAGATATCTCTTTAAGCGAGAGAGATATCTCTTAAAGTTAGAGAGATATCTCTTATCGAGGTCAAAAAAGATATCTTTCTTAGTTACAGAGATATCTGTAGATTTTCAGAAAGAGATATCTTTATAAGCTAAAGAGATATATCTTTTTCCAGTGATGCTTAAAATGGAATAATTAATTCTCCACTTTAAAACAAAAGTGAAACAGGAAGTAAAGTCTCTGGAATAGTTTCGATGTTATAAGAAAAAAGACTGAGCAATTAGCAATTACCCAGAATAATACATGTACTGTAGACAAAAATGCTATAAATCCTTTACTTGAAACAAAAAATAATAATGGTAACTTCGTTGATAAAAATGCTTAAAGTTTAATATTCAGGAAAACGAAAGCATACATGTATATATAATCTCAAATGCAATGGACCGAATTTTCTCAGCTTATGAAATAATCAACTATTTCTAATTTGAGTATCCGTCAATATACTTCCGGTAAGGGAGAAGTCATTTTGGAAACATGAAGAGAGATATCTCTTTTTGAGAATAGACACGTTTAAAAGATATCTTTTCACTTTAAGAGATATCTCTTAAGATAAATGAAAGATATCTCTTTTACTTAAAATAAAGATATCTCTTTCTCCAAAAGTAAAAGAGATATTGTGAAAGAGATATCTCTTTAACGTTTAAATCTCTTTTACGTAAGAGATATCTCTAAAGGAGAAAGAGATATCTTTACAAGTGGAAGAAATATCTCTCTAATAAAAAGAGATATCTCTCTAAGTATAAGAGATATCTCTCCAAGTTTAACAGATATCTCTTTCTCATAGAGATATCTCTTTAAAATGAGAGATATCTAGGTATCTTATTTTTTAAGAGATATCTCCCTAAAATGAGAGATATCTCTGTAATTTTAAGATAAATTTTATTTTCCGAATAAATAGTAAAAGGGCTTGCCATAAAAAAGTGTTAAATCCAATTACCATCTTTTAAAAAAAGTTAGCAGATGAACTATAATTCTTTTCTATATATGTTGTAATTAAATAGATATTATATCTATATATTTATTTGATATAAAATGTTTTTCAATGAAATATTTATGTCTATTTGTGAAAATGAAATTTTAGTAATGATAAATAACCATGTGTAAATTTTTGTAAATTGAATATTGACAAATATACCGATCCAGGGAGCTCCTGGCACCCCAGGTGAGGTATTAACCGAGGGCCTCTGAGAAAGTCTTGACTCAAACTTTGTTGTTTGTTATTGGAAATAAATGTATTTAAAAAAATCACGTGTAGACAATTTGACAAACAATAATACAGGAGGAACAATTAATGTTATATCAAAGATTTTGTTTATACACATATAAATGCAAATTCTATTTTCAAGATTAAACTAATAAATACTATATAAAACTATTTTTGAACATTAATTTTTATTTATTAAATATCAGTATAAGTAATGTTGCAATGCAATAAGATAATCCAGTATCTTCCCACAGATGAAAAATACTCTTTTATTAATATCTCATCATATGTGTCACTCAAAGACTTTTCATATCTTTGTCAATATACATGTATATGTATATTTAAGCATCTTCATTTTTAACATGTTTAATCACAAGTTAAACAAGAATCCTCAAATAAATACATATACTGAGTATTTGGGAAATTGAGGTAGCATATCTGATTAATAAAAGAGAAACGCTTGACTCATTTTAAAAGAGGGATTTTCAAAACTTCATAAATATTTATCAATTGCATGATTTCAAAATACCTGTGAATTAGATAACCAAAGAAAATGTTCTCCCATTATAATCATTATTTTATTGAATTTGGTACATAAATAAAAGAGGGAGGGAAAACCTGCATTCTTCCTATTGAAAGGGAATTAAAATGATTGGATAAAGAGTACCGCTTTATTAAAGCATAGAAAATGCACTCAAATATCACCATGAGAATAACGCACTATTTATTCAGTGTTACATTGTCATATTCTTCTTTGGAGATTTGTCTGAAGGCTTTTCTTCGGTTGTCCTGTCTACTGGTGTCTTTCAGGGGTTTCCCCGGCTTTGCCCCACGCTTATCTTTTACGTCACTGTTCCTGTTTACCTCAACTACTTTAACATAATCTGAACGTTGACCCTGCTTTAATGTCCCACAACACGTCCCTAGTTCTTCTGAAGAAGTTGATTCTTGTGACGAACCATTGTTTTGCTCCCCATCGCACTGGTTGTAATTTGTATGTTTTTGTCTAAATTTAGCTTTCAAATGTCTACAGTAACATGTAAACGACCTCCAGTAAACCTTCTCTAATTCTTCTGAAAGGCTAAGGTGGCCTTGTTTGAGTGATTCCACCATACATTCATATAATGAAGGGTTGGTCCTCAAAGCATCACAAAATTTCACCCATTGTTTCGTACAATCTTCACAGCTCAGAATACTTTCAGCAATTGTTGCTTCTATTAGCTTTTTCTGGTAGAAAGTGTCTATGATTTCATACACTTTCACATTAATTTTTATTCTGCACACAACACATTTCAATTTGACATCGTCGATATAACCTTCCTGTACTTTAACACTGTAAGCATCACGTAAACGTTTTGCAAGAAGTGGATATGCTTCTTCAAGAGAATTGATAAAATGCCTGAAACTTTGTACATCGCGATTTTGTAACCTAAACAAGAGAGCACGCGATTGGCTACTTCGATTATCCTCCCCCGCGCTGGAGCTCGTGTCGCGTATTGCCTCAGCTTCGCTGGACAGAAAAACTTTAGTTTCAACTAAATAGTCCAAGACATTCGTAGTGCGTAAATCAATGTCCATTAGAGCTTTATGTTCCTCTTTTAATACGTCTTTATGAACATCAATGTCAAGTGATGGTAGAACTATGTAAAAAAAAAAAAAAAAAAAAAGAAATATTATTTGCATGAAAAACACATCGTGAATATTAAATAGCTATAATTTTTTTCATAACTTCAAAGAAATTTTATCATCTTGCAGGATAAGCAGAATTGTACTTACGATCTGATAGAATAGACGTCCACGATCCTCCACTGCTACAGGAGGACACCGTGTTCGAAAGATCAGGATGTCGCGAGAACTTGTTTGTAGATATTGTATGAAGCCGAATTTCACTTTGGAGATCGCTTACTTGGACTTGGAGTTCTTGAAGTTTAAGTAAAACTTGATTGAGGGTGTTTTCCGACTGTGACAAATTGAAAGGAGAAGAAAACCTCAATTTTTAATTTTTGATATTTTTTCTATTAAAATACGTATGGAAATTAAAAATAAATTAATGTTACCTCTACATCTTTGGTTCCCATTTAAAATGCTCACATAGACATGTACACTGTGGTAACATTTGATTCTGCAAGGGTGACGACGTCTTCCTAAATGTAAAACAGGATGTTTACAGGTGTGTTTTCCCATCTGTTTTCGATTTTACGGAGGGAGATACCGTGGGTATTTTAAATCAGCGTGACAGTGCACATAAAATCAGGGACACCTAGCTCTTGTAACACCAAATTTTCCATATCTTTATTTTAGAGCAAATATGCAGAAGTATTATTAAGTGCAACGAAATTATCAAACCTGATAGTAAGTAATAAAGGCCATAAATGACATTATACTATAAATCTAGAGTCGGGTTAATAAAACATCTTGTCGTTAGACTCTCTTGACCGATAAAGTGGTTTATATACCGTATACATATTGCGGATTTCTTGGCGGATGTAAAATTTGGCGTTGCCTATGCTAATAATTTTTGCGTAAATTTAGCGGATTTTTGCATATGAACACTAAGAGTAATGAATATTTTAGTGATCAGCGGGCTACCATTAAAACGCCAAAATAAGCGAAAATTAGCACCCCGCTAAAATAAGTCGCTATGCAGAAAAAAATCATTGTGACTTGTGCAAAAACGTCTGGTTGATCCTTCAACTTTGAAGTTCAAATGCGGCATCCGAATCATGTTATATTTCCCAATCATAATAAGGAGCACAGCGCGTGTGACCGTTCGACAGGAGATGCTCACTCCTCCATGGCACCTGATCCCACCTCTGATGATTCATAGTTTATTTCGTTTATTTTTTCCCATAAAGGTTCTGCATTAAACGCAACGATGTTATGTCACATTCATTAATATCAGTGCATTTCAGTATGTGAGGGGAAACTTTGTTAGCATTCCACTGAAAACTTGCAAACAAGGAAGACTTTTAAAGCTATAAATCAGTTTTTATATCTTTTAAATCTGAAATAAGACACTGTAATGTTTT
This sequence comes from Saccostrea cuccullata, assembly GCF_032062105.1. Taxonomy (NCBI): domain Eukaryota; kingdom Metazoa; phylum Mollusca; class Bivalvia; order Ostreida; family Ostreidae; genus Saccostrea; species Saccostrea cuccullata. Next base: position 71,484 of record NW_026925088.1, read on the forward strand.
TGTGATATTTATTCTGCACTGAATAACATTAGAGATGTGTTATCCATATTTATTAAGAGACAACAAACAGAAATAAAGCTCAAACCTTTAAATTCTTACTTCTATTGCTCCAAAATTAAAATGATCTTGATGCTGAACGTGATGTTCTTGCTTAATATATTTAACATTACACAGAATCTCGAGAAAAGTTTTAAAAATCTGAAAAAACCTTTAACATGTAAAATGAAATATAAAGGACATACAGAGTAGGCAGGCAACGGGAAATCGTATTGCACAATTAGTTGTAGATTCATTTTAATCAGACACCCTCGATCAAATTGGGCTAGAATCAGGGGAAGATTTTACGAAATGTGCGTTCACTATAACAGGGGAAACTGGACATGTTATAGTGATACTGAATCTTTACCCTAATAATTCACTTTTGATTGTTTGAATATATGTGAAGTCTGCAAGGATTAAGATGGAACCACAATTTAGGGTCATGTTTTTTATTTGAATAAAAGCGTGACACTCTTTTAAAATCTGATGAAAATGAAACAACAACAACGGCATTGTTGCCACAAGTATCATCTACGAGAACGTTGAGGTCCATGAGCCTCTTGTTACCTTTGCTTCGCTTTCAAATATTGAGCAAATGCATAAGATTTTCCTCTGGTGTTTTCATCAAATCATTATGACAAATCTAGAAATTCACAAATTAAACAATACAAAATTTGAGTAGAGCAAACACGGTACTTCAAAATATCAGAAGTGGGATCAGGTGCCATTTGGGAGTGAGCATATCCCCTGCCCATCGGTCACACCCGCCGTGTGCTCCTTGGCATGATCGGGAAATATCGGAAAATTCGTCGACAATTCAGTGTGTAAAATAATGTCCTAACAATTAGTATGAAAAACGTCAGTCAGCATTTGACTCAATGATAAATTGTATTTGCTAACAAGATCATTACTAGTATATCGACCAAAGAACTTACTAAAATGATGACTTTAAACGAGACTGCTGATATTCTTGTTTCAGCAACCTGTTTGTCATTAATTTACCTCGTTTTAGAAAGTGTTCATACGTAGAGCATGCTCTTGCGTATCGAATCAACTGAGAGAAGTTAACGTCATCACGTTTATCATAAAGCATGGTTGTTAGATTACAATTAATTTTGTCTCTTTCAAGTAAAATATCTAAATATGAAACAGATGTGTCAGACTCTGTGGTATCTTTTATTTCAAGCTCACTGCGATACATGGCGATATATCGTATCAACATAAGAATGGAAATAACCATTCTAGATTGACAATCGTCGATATACATGTATCTGCATGTAAATGTCAAGCTGAAGGCGACAGCAAGTGGTTCTTCTTTTCACGTATAAGATTTTGGACAAATAATAACAGGGTGGAATTGGTACCCATGGGAATTCCAATAGATTGTAGGAAAACCTGGTCTATAATAACCACATAGATATTGTCAATCAAAAACTCAAACACATGTTAATGTCAACTTCAGAGAACTTGTGTCTACAATCAGAATGGTTTTAACAAGATAATTTTGCTAATGACCAATGATAAGGTAAGTAAATTTACGAGTTCCATTTTTATTGAAAAAACAGTTTGTCAATGATATAAAAAAAAAAAATTGTGGGGAATAAAGTGAAAAGTGGTAAGTTTTATGTTATTAATTTTGGTAAAATTTTGTGAGTTCGAATTTTCAAATAGTTCCTTGGAATTTCTAAGTATCAACATCTGATTTACTGCGTAAGCTCAATGCATGCTGATTTAGCCTCTTTCCCTGGCCATCCCATAAGAGAAACGGGTAAATGGTGGGGTTTTTTTCCAATGCAGACTAATGTCTGTACCTATTATATTTGTTAAAAAATTATTTTAAAATTTTCTGATATTTAATGACAAGACTTTCAAATATCCCTTTGACGTAGAGTTACTTTTATATCGGTTTGTCATCGTATACTACTGAGTTAAAGTTAGATTTAAAACAATGTAACCAATATTGATAAAGATCTTAATTAATAAGTAAACATGTTTACAAGTATGTTAAACTTGGGCGGAAATTAGGATCTATTTTTATGATATAAATAATATATTGGAAGTTTCTGCTTTCGAATAAATTATAATCTTGCACACGACCATTGACTTACATTAATAAATACTTTTGACAACTTTTAAAATTCTTTTTAAAAATGACAATTGATTATTTAGAGAATTATTTGAATTATTTGCTTAGTATAATTTGTAACCAATTACTAAAACATTTCATAACGTAACTGAAATAAAAATTTTATAAAAATCTTAAATTAAGGAACAACAACGTTAACTCGCAACAAGTTTATAAGGAACCGGACTTCCATGTACGACATGTAAAAGATGTTCAAACAAGTTAAGTTGTAAGCCAACAAAGCTGTCACCACTCAATGAAATGTACATTTATTTTAAAAACATTTTAATGAAATCGTCACGTGAATTATGCGTCAAGTATCGTATAAATACACAATTTTTAAAAAGAATTACTTTTTTTTCATATGCAGAGATAAGAACTTTGTAAAAATAACAGAACAAACTACATGTAAATCCAAGGCAATTTATACGTTTGAAGAAATACACAGATGTTGAGTAAAAAGGGTAATGTAACCGTCTTCCAGCTTCTGTTGCAATAGAAGCATATGTAAGGGTTCGTATAAATACAGCAAACTTGCTTGGTATCATATTTTTTATGACCCCTTTAAGCTTATGGTATTTATTTGTATGTTGTAATATCCCCTCGCCCATTGATATGTTAATAATCATATGATCATGATGGGGAACATCTCATTGACTTTCTGTTTGAAAATTTTCATCCTTCATCAAAAACTGTCTTTATGGGTGTTTGTTTCTTTATTGCTCATTCGGTTATCTTCAATGTCTAGCTTTCTTCACATTTCAGCTTGGATTCCCTTTTCTTTATCGCTTGTCTATGAAATTTTTCTCTAAATCCGGATTCACTGAATCTGCTCACAAATTCCATAGAAGCAGTTTGTTGTTGTTCGCGTTCAGTTGCGTCGACGTCTATGTCAGATAGGACTTTACTTACACCCAGTTCGATGGAAACATCGCTATGTTCAACTGGGGATTGGGGAACTGTTTCTATTTTGGTTGATTCTTCACGCTTTCGTTTTGCAGATAACCGTTTACAAAAACAGTTAAATTTTGGCATGTCTTTAACTTTGATTAGCTCCTCTGACAAACTTTTGTACTTTGGCAAAAGTGAATCTGCTAGTGTCATAATGGCGTCTACATTTTTAATATAAGGCTTCAGTTGTTCCCAGCCCGTCCTAAGATCCCCACATTGGTTGATGTCTCTCATTGTCTTTGATTGTATGAACTTTTGGCTGTAAAATTTGTCTATGACATCACGTGGGTGAACGTTTTCTATAATTTTACACACAGTACATGTTAGACGTCCATTTTTCTTCTCTTTGTACATTATACTTAATGATCTTTTTAACGATTTGTGAAGATGGTTGTGGTCACTTTCTAAAGCATCAACAAAACTGAGAAATGGGCCGTGACCGCGCTGTTCTAACAGTAACAGAAGGCTTCTGGTTTGATCTTTCTTTCCCCCTCCCCTCCTCTTTATTTCCTCTGCATCGCTCGCCGTAATGGCGTCATCTGCAATTAACTTGTCGAGGACATCTGTACTGTTTGGATCGAAGTCTTTCAAAATATTTTCATGTTCTTGAATAAGAACCTCTTTGTATACATTGGCACATGCACTTGGAAGATCTGCAATCACAAACTAAATATGCTTATCATATATTGAAACAAAGAACACGTCCATTGAAAAATGAATGGGACACTTATCTATAGTATTTTATTTTACATACCGGTATTTTGGTAGAAAATTTACCTTCAATTGGTATGTGGAAGGATCCATCACTGCTACTGCTACTGTATAGAGAATCTTCACTACAACAAACCGCAGCAAACCTCCTTAGACGGGGCTTGCTGGGTCCACTCGTCAAGGTCTTGGCAGTTTGTTTAACGACTCTATTTAAATTTCTCTGTTCATCATCAAACAACTGTTCGATATTTGAGACTCGCCTCGTGAGAACATCAAGTTTTTCATTGGTGGTTTGAAGCTGGCTCGAAAATTTTTCCTCCAACTTTTGAAATTGCTCATCAAGTAGATACTGGAATATATATTATTGTTTTAAGTGTGAAGAAAGTGTAATTTGGAGAAAAAAGATTTTTCTTGAAACACTATAGGAATGATTTATTCTTTATATTCTTTACGTTCAAGCCCTGTATCAATAAATGGTTAAAAAGATGCTTTTGAAATGAATGAATGTTGTTTTATTTTGTTATTGGAATGTTGAAACTTGAGAGAGAGAGAGAGAAAGATAGAGAGAGAGATTTGTACCCCCGTTCTCGAAGATTGGGGTACATATTTTTCTTTGATTTTTGAACAAGAGACTCTTCCTTAAGTATTTAACCTTATCTTAACTCGTTAGTGGCTATATTTCACATATGTATTTCTTTTGGTAAGACTTTCTGTTTGCCAGAGTTAACTTATTAACCCTCGCCTTAGAGATTTACCTGCTTTTGAAAAACTTTGACCATAACTTCTTGTGACAAGACATATTCCTTTGTTTAAGCTTTTTTTATATGTTGACCTTTTAATTTGACTCGTATTCGAGCCATACGGGGACATCAGTGTTGCATAAACACACTAGTTTAAAATAATGAAAAAAGTTTTCTCGATGCATATTTACGCAGAGTATGCACTAAACCCTATGTAAACATTGTCATTCCATGCGATGATATATTAATTGAACATATTTACCAAGAAGGCGTTATCCCTACTTGTTCCTGGTTATAGCTCTAATCAGTCAAACTACTCCTGTTGACATGTTTATATAAGGTGCAGATATAAAATTAAGGAAATTTTTAAAGATGTTTAACTTAATACATCTAAAAATATAAAAATCGGAGACTTTTCATTTAAATATTTATTTATTTATCGTTCGTTTAAATCTCCTTTTGATTTATTACCATTTAAAATGTATGAGGGTATTTCATATATGTAGACTACCATAAATTCTAGGCCCCAAAGTATTGTAAGAAAAATACAAGTACTTTTTATTACTTTTACACAAGACAGGTGAAAAGTTCATTCATAATTTCAGAAGGGCAATTACTATTTATCACTGGAAACAATTTATTACCAAAAGAAATCAAGTCATCCAATACCTTTAGCTTTTCTACAATATCCCCTGGTCCTTCTTCAAAACTGTAAGAAAGAACACATTTTTATTTAAGAAAACAAATCCAAAACTTATTTAAAAGTACATATTAAAATTTATTTTCTGTACAGTAATGCAGCAAAGGCTAGTTCAAATTCAATTTTTTAGATTAATGAAGAAGAATATAATACAACTAGAGCAAAGCTCGTTGCAAAGCAACGAGTAGGTCTTCCGTCCTGTTTTGACCGGAAGTGACGTCAACAAAAGAAAGCAATGAGCTTAGTCGTCTCCAGTCACTTTATAATTTCAATTTTGTATCAAAACCTTAAAAAATAAGCTATTTTTGGCTACTTCCGGTTTGACCGGAAGTGATGTCGACGGACGGAAAATTAGGTTTTATGCTCCCAGTGACATATGTTACCCAAAAACTTGTCAAGAACGGCAAAAATATGCATTTTCTGACTACTTCCGGTTTGACCGGAAGTGACGTCGCTGGACGCATTTTGACGACTTCAATAGATTAAGCTTGACATTTTGAACAACTTTGCTTCTTGGATGTATTACAAATTCTCAATACTTTTTGAGATATCTGGAAAAAACTTTTGGCCCCTCTAGATCCCTTAATTTAGGGGTAAGCCCTTTTTTCGAGATATTATTTGAAAGATCTTGTGATGCTGCACAAATTTTGTTCTACATATTTTAACAAAATATTTTTAGTTTAGAAGATAAAAAGCAAAATATGTGTAAATTTTCGCTCTTTTAGGCGTTCTAATTTTTGACCCCTATATAGCATCATTTTGAATAGAGAAATCGAAAACAAAAACAGCTATGCACAACTTCAATCCTTCTATTATCTAAAATCAGTAGAATTTCTGCTCCAGCTTTAGCCGTCTCTGAGCCTTTGTCTGGAAACGAAAGCCTATAAATTTTCGTTTAAAGGGAAATAACTCAAAACCGGAAGTGACTTTTTGAAATTTTAGATAGCATTCTGAAAGAGTTTAGTAAAGTCTATAAACTCTGAAAATTTGAGCAAAATCCATTGAGAAATGAGTGAAATATGAGGCCTCAAAGTCGGCGTCTAGGAAAAGGAAAAAAAAAGAATAATAAGAATAATCTTAATCATCAGAATCAGTAGAAGGTCTTCCGTTGGAAACGGAAGACCTTAATAATCAATAAAGTGATCGGTCGGCAGGGGATGGTTTCTACTTCATTGCACCTGATCCCATTTCATGATGTTTTGGAGATCCGTGTTTGCTTTGCTCCTATTTTGTATTGTTTTATGGACTTTTGAGCTTAAATACTGTTCGTTATCTTCATATATTTCAATCAACTTTGTGAAGAGAACTTTCAATTGCAAGGATTTCAGATAACAAATTATTTTACATGTGAAAAAACAAATTAGGGTGCTAATTACAATTTACCTTCTTTACAGCAACAGCAAAGATTTGTGGAATCTAAAGGTTTTGATTAACTAATAGAAATGTATAAAACTTTTATATATTTCTATTAATTAATCAAGATAAAAGGTAACTCCATTTTAAAAAGTATGGATGATTTTCAGTAAATCATTGCTGTGAGTAAGTAAATGATTCATTTGGTATAATACACATGGCATGTATACTGTTAAAGACTTTCTGTAAGTTAAATGCCAAGTGCATGCAAGAATTACTAGTATGTGATGTATCAGGGAAAGTTTGCTGTTAATTAAAAAAAATTAATCTAATATACTGTCAACATTTTATGTGTCAAAGACAGTTGGGTAAAGGCTAAAACTGTTTAAAAGAATATGAGATGCTATGTAGCACAAACTGACCCTCATCTTATACTCTTTTTAATATCTGTCTATCAAATCCTCCCCCTACGTACCGTCTTGTTTGAATTTTTATTGGCAAAAACAAAAAAAAATATGCAAGAATATAGATGATAAAAAAATAATAATTTAGCGGCAACTCAATTTGCATTCTTTAGAATTATATTGACATTTTTTACTATTTAATTTTCAAAATAAATGAACATTTTTCATTGCAACATCATTTTGCATTTGAAATCTTCAATAAATACATAAAAAATAAAATTTCTTCAAAAAAAAAATCAAATAAGATTTGTACCTGTAATATTTAAATTTACAGTTTCATTATTTTTTTAAGAAACAGAAAAATACGATGAGAATTATAACTAGGGTTAAATCAACTTCTGACATGAATAAAAGTTATTAAAGATTTTCTCCGTCTATGGAAGCAGGTATTAACTGTGTATATTTATCTGTTATCAGTTGATTCATAACTTAACAAGTTTACAAAGGAAACAATTCTTATTGGTGAACTATTTGTCTACTTTTCTTATTTATAAAAGAGACAAAATGATACATGCAAGTACTATGCATTTTTCAGTATCCGTTTTATTAAATTAAATAGGGCATTCTGTCACAAGGCTACATGTCGCTTGAGTGCCCATGAAGTAACCATTGAACAATAAATACATTGAACAACGCCCATTTCTTTAGAAACGAGAAAGGAATAAATAACACACTTCCCGCGACAAGCAACATGAGTTACATTGAAATTAAGAGTATACATTGTTCTTATTACAATTGGAAGCATAATTATGATTTTATCATGTTTATTGGAGTTAGCAACAACATCGAACATGCTTACCTATGACTCTGACCTCCAGGTATTGATCATTTTTTTTTTTGAAGTTGTTTTTCCAAACAGAAAATGTTACCACTTCAATGCGCTTCATTGTAACAATGTCTGCGGTATACATTGTCTTACAATGGAGCTACAGCAAAACATATCCATTGACTCTGACCTCCTGAGATTTTTTTTTTGAAGTTGTTTTTGAAAATAAGTTTATACACTGTAAAGATTTAAATGCAAGTAGTCTCTAAAACTTTAAAGCGCCCTCATTGTGATCTTATTTGAGATAGGGTATCTATAAATATAACATGTCAGTTTTATATACGTTTACTTTAATCAGTTCTTTATTTTAAATGAACCTTTCTCGAGACAGATTCATTATATTTTATCTTAATTTAAATCTAAACATGGCAACTTACCCCGAATCTGACTTCTGCAGACCTGCCATGTTACCGCGATACAGGACGGGTATTTCCAGATTGCTTGTTTAACGCATTATCATGCACCTTTTATTTACATTTTGAAGCGGGACGATTCAAACTATTATTTTACTTAAAAGGGGGTGGCTTTTTATTCAGTAATTTACAAAATGTTGTCAAAACAAATGGATTCATTTTATTATACCCCTGCTTGAAAAGAGGGGCGGTACATAGTGATCGGAATGTCCGTCCGTCGGTTCGTCCGTCTGTTACGCGTTGGGGTACCCATCTCTTATCTGCAACTCCTCTTTTACCACAGAATGAATCTAATGAGATTTTCACAGAATTTTCGTTATACAGAATACCATATTGAACCTCTTATTTTACTTTTTGGTCTGACACCTGTTTTAGGTTTCTTAGAGCAAAACATTGACACTGCCATCCTTTCTATTATATTGAAGGGTACCCATCTCATATCCGCAACTCCTGCTATACCACCAAATAAAATTTAATGATACTTTCACAGATTCTTAATTACATAATTGTGCACCTTCTATCATTTTTTGATCTGACACTTATTTCGGGTCTCTCGGAGCAAAACATGGAATTTACATCATACCCCGGTAACTATATGGGAGGCGGGGTATCATAATGTGAGTTCATTGCTCACAGTACTCCTAGTTCTTAATTTTGGATCCTTCAATCTATACATATACAGTGCAAATATGAAATGTTTTTGTGTCAAATTAAGAATACATTTAATGATAGTAATATTGTTTGAATTCAGATTTACCTATTTTTGTTTCTTTAGCAAGTATTGTTTTCCCCTTTCAAATTTTGATCAAAAAAGAGGGAAAATAAAAATATGTATCAAATCATCCCCTACCGTCCTGTTTGAATTTTTATTGGAAAAAATATCGATTGCAAGAATATAGATGAAAAAGAGTTAAGCTGGAGATAATAATATAGCAGCAACTCAATTTGCATTCTTAACAGTTATATTGGCTTTTTTAGAATGAAACGTATGGAGATAACAGTATTCAAGTTCAAATGTCCATAAAACAATACAAAATAGGAGCAAAGCAAATACGGACCTCAAAAGCATCATTGGTTGGACCAGGTTCCATGAAGGAGTGAGCATCCCCCTGCTGACCGGTCCCACCCGTCGTGTGTTCCTTGTCATGATCGGGAAATAATGAAAAAATCCGTCGTCAATTCAGTGTGTACTTAATGGCCTAAGAATTAGTATGAAAAATGTCAGTCAGCATTTGACCTAATGATAAATTGTATTTGCTAGAAAGTCATTGTATCGACCATAGAACTTACAAAATAATTTAAACGAGACTGCTGATATTCTTGTTTAAGCAACTTGTTTGTCAATATTTTACCTCGTTTTAAGGGGGCCGACTATAGTTTTATTGTGTGAAAACTACAAATAGCGAAACTCTTCATTTTTATACCATTTATAACTTACATTAACTTCAGTGTACATGCAAAGTTTGGGGGAAATCTACCGTCCAGGTATTTTGAGGGACCGTCTCAAAATACAGGTTCATTTACTATAGGATTATACTGTAAAACGAGAATATTTGGCGCACTACTAATTTTAGCGCCTTTGGCGCAAGAACCCCTGAGCGCTAAAATTTATTGTGCGCTAAAGGATTTCTAAATATCATTTTTTTTTTTGTTCAAAGCTTTTACATAAGTACATGTAAACCGGAACGCGCGATTACGTAATGTCAAAGGTTCAATGGATTTTATAAACACACTAGCACTGTACATGGTAGGATTAATCGAGAAAGTTCTGCCAAATTATAATTTAATTAAACTATTGTTACCCCGGTAGTTGTTACCCAATTCTCGTCATTAGCACCTTCAAAGTTTGGCTTCTCGGCGTGTCAATCATCTATCGCCTTGAGGTAAACAATGATCAAGCATGGCGATTGAGCTAGCAGACAACACCTGATTAGGATTACCGTTTTATCGAAGTAATTATCTGTCGATGCATGCATTGTTTTAATATGATTTAAATGAGAAAATACTCAATTTCTTTTAATTGAAAATAGAAATAAAATAAATTTTTATATTGTGCCACGTCCATGTGATAGCAACACGTACCGCGGTAAAGTTAACTAACGAATGTTAACTGATATACGGGAGTACTAATGTGTTTCCGTGCTTGACTAACAAAAAAATCAAATACGGGTGTGGATAAAAAAACAAAATATCACATTTATATATTTTACTGACAAGTGCAAGCGCTAAATTTATTTTATGACATTCCCACTTGCGTTTGCGCTAAAATACGTATGCGCCAAATTTTCTCGTTTTACAGTATAGGAAAATGCCAATTTTTAGCACTTTAAAGTAAATTATACAAATACTACAATAAACATTTTGTTCAAACTATAATATTTGATGAGTAATACTATATTATACAATATATGTAAAAAACACAATATTCTACCGTCTTGTTACCAGAGGGGGCATCTCAAAATGCAAAAAATTAGCAAATTTTACTATTTTTATATATATTAAAAATATGAAGTAAACAATGGTATTTTACTTATATCATTGTTCAAATACAACTATTTTTCAAAGTGCTAATTGGAGGTCTTTGATAGCAAATGCTTAATTAAAAATACATATCTCAAACTTGCTTTCAAACTTTCAAGATGACAAGTATCATTTTTAACCATCAGCCTTCCTTCATTAAAACGATTAATCCAATCATTAATTGAATTTATAGGAACTCATTTATCTCAATAAACTGTGTACAAATTATGTATTTGATACTGAAGAGGGATTTCTAAGATATTACAATAAACGTTTGTTGAACGAGTTCGACTGAGACAACCATTTTTCGTCACAAGTTTGACGTCATTTTTCACAAACAAGGAAAGAAACTTTTTCAATAATATTTTTATTACCCGAATTTTTTTGAAGAGGTACAGATTATATAACGTCAAAAACACACTGCAAACGTCAAAAACACACTACCTATCAATTGCAAAATCGGTTAAAAAATCAGTAATATCAAATTGTAATTACATTTTTATACCTATAATTTCTTAATTTTGTTTAATTTTAATAATTAAGCGAAAAAAGTTGCATTAAAACAGTAAATACGCTTCATTTTACTATGATGCGCGAAATATTGCAATGGAAACTATAGTCGGCCCCCTTAAAAATTGTAGATCATGCTTTTGCGTATCGAAACAGCCGAGATATATAAATCCTGTATGCAGGTGATGACGGTATATTGATGCATAAGTGAGGGAAGTTGACAATTAAAAAGTTAAAACCATCTCGTTTGTCATGAAGCTTGGTTGTTAGATTACCATTTACGCCCTTTTCAAGTGAAATATCCAAATGCGAAACAGATGTGTCAGACTCTGAGGCATCTTTTATTTCAAGCTCAACGGGAAATATCGTATCGACATAAGAATGGAGATAGCCATTGTTAATTGACAATACGTCGTTGATATATACAAATGTCGAGTTGTACATTTCACTTATAAGATTCTATACAAACTCTGCTTCATATGAATACAAAAATAGGTCTGCTAATAACGGGGCGCAATTAGTACCCATTAGAATTCCAATATACCGTTGGAAATCCTGGTCTCCAAAAACCACAAAGATACATGTATTGTCAATCAGAAACTCGAGCATCTATTTATTATCAAGATCAGAGTACTTGTATGTACAATCAGAATGTTTTACTATGCAAAAAAAAAAACCAATAAACTAATTGTGTGCAAGAATATAGATTTATAATAAAGTTAAGCAGAAGATTAAAATTTAGCGGCAACTAAATTTGAATTCTTAACAATTATATCGACATATTTTACTATAAAATTTTCTAAAACATTGATCATTTTTTATTTCGACATCAATTTGCTTTTGAAATCTTTAGGAAATGCATAAAAAATACATGTAAATTTATTATAGTTCTGTACTTGTAAGATTTAAAAATACCGTTTTATTATTTTCTAAAGGAACGGGAAAACATATGAAAAAAGATGAGAATATTAAGCTTATATCTGCTTCTTGTATTATTATATTAGTCATTTTTTTCCCTCTATCGAAGCATATGTATTTACTGTGTCTATTTCATGACATAATTATCTGTGCAATTTTTGGTATCCTTTATATTAAAATTAAATAGGGCATTCGATCAAAAGGCTGTATGTCGCTTGAATGCCCATGAAGTAACCATTGAACAATAAGTAACAATGTCTCTGGTTTGTCTTTCCAAAGCAGCTACATCAAACCATGTTCTTTGAATTTCAATTGACCTGCTGAATTATTTTTATTCATTTTAAAAATCATTTTATACACTAAAGATTTAAAAGCAAGCAGTCTTTAAAACTGGCCGACGCCCTCAGTTTGATCTTACCTGAGGTAGAGCATATATAAATGTAAGATATCAATTTTACTTACATTTACTTTTATTTAATCAGTTCTTTATTTTGATTGAACCTTTCTCGAGACAGATTCATTATATTTTATCTTAATTTAAATCTAAACTTGGTAGCTTACCCAGAATCTGCCTTCTGCAGACCTGCCATGCTCCAGCGACGCAGGCCAGGTATTTGCAGACTGCTTGTTTAACGCATTATCACCTTGTACTTATTTTCTGAAGCGGGACGATTCAAACTATTATTTTACTTAGAGGGATTTGAAGTAATTCGCCATACATTGAAGCCTTGATAGCTTGGTAGTAAATTTAAGTCTGAACAAACACAATAATTAATATACACACAAAAAATCAAAGTCTTAGACTTATTAAAATCAGCGGCTTTTTCAATATAAATGGAGCGTTGGAAATATTCAAAACAATTTTGTACGGAAACATTATGGCTTTACAAACAGGTACTTAAAGTTGATACTAAAATGACGCTTAAGCTCGGGGTCATCAATATCTACATGTACATGTATCATGTATGTATTTTTTTAACTGCAGAACTCTAGCGATATGGTTGTATATATTATTCTTTGAACAAAGCGCTACAGATCCCGTAATGCAAATAATGTGTAATTTAAGGCGCAAGATTTGCTGCGCACTGTTTGGAAATATTTCTCCACATTCCAACATTGGTAAATCATCTACCTTTCCCTCATACTTCTAGAACATTTTTTAATAAACTATATGAGTATTTTATACACCTCCCATAGCTTGAGAGTCGTCTCTACAAGCGATAAACTTGCTTGAATTAGAATTTTCCCTCAGACAATTCAAATCAAGCCAGTTTATCGCCTGTTAAGGTAACTACAAATGGTTAAGAGGAGGATAAAATATATAAATTGGATTAAGAATATGTCTGAATTACGAGGTGAACGGTAGATGATTTACCAAGTGGAGAAATTCTCCCAAACAGTGCGCAATAAATCTTTGGAATCATTTTAATTCGTGGATCAGTGTTCGTGGTAAGCAAAATTTTGTGGGTTCCTTGAGGTGTTCTTTCTTGGGTAACTCACATATACAGAAGATTCAATAACAATGTTTACAAAAATTAATGTTCGTAGGGATGCAAATTCGTGGATAAGGATAGCTCACAATCATTGGTCCCCACGAACATTGAAGATTTCACAGTATATAAAACTATAACGCACCAGTTCTGAACTAGTAGCTTTTGGAGATAAAGTCTTGAACTATCTATTTGATTTACTTACTATTACCTACATATGCTTGCTACCCCTTTTTGGGTATGTACCGCTGACAAGATACCCCCAGGCCCCTCTATCCTGAGCAATACTTTCTATTTCTTTTCAGGTCTTGTCTCTTGCCAGGTGTGCATTGGCTTATCTCTCTTACGTTTTTCTTGGGGTTCCAGGATAGGGCTTGTCTTATGATGTTATTGTGGGCCTTGCTTAAAGTGTGTCCTATCCAGCTCCACCTTCTCTGCATTCCTAGTATTTCTTCTATTGGGCATTGGTTTGTTCTGTGCTACAAATCGATTTTGCTAATTTTGTCGGGCCATCTAACCTGGAGGATGCTTCTCAGACAAGAGTTGATGAATGTTTTGGATCCTGTTTGTCATGGTAACAGTCATCCTCCATGACGAGAACAGCCTTGTAGGAATTACTTAAGGGTTTAATTGCGCCCTTTATAACTTTTACTGATATATAAAGGAAGTCTCTTGCTTTGGCCATCATTTCTACATTCTGATTTATTGACGGCTTTTTATCAATACACAACATAAATTTTCAAGATTTTGATTCAAGAATTGAAAAATAAGTTGCTGATAATAGAATATCAATATTTCGCAAATTCTATTGAAGATATCCAGTAATGTTGTTAGCAAATGCAATCTATCGTTTACTGGCCTATTTTTATTCAAATTGTGAGGCCATTATTTTCACACTGAATTGTCTTCCGACGACATTGCCCTACTTTCATCAGCAATGAACCATCTTCAGTCTAAAACAACCATATTGGAAGAAAAATCCGCAAAAGTTGGGTTGAAGCTGAATGCCAAGAATTGCAAAGTGATAAAGATAAAAAGCAAGAGTGAAATCAGCCTGCCAGTTGGAAACAGCGAAGCCGACGAGGCGGACAACTTTACCTACCTCGGCGCCAATATCACTAAGAATGGAGATGGGACTTCTGACATAAGGAAGAGGATAGCACTGGCCGGTGCATCCTTCAGGCGACTAGCAAACATCTGGAACACTACAGACAGTCTAAAGATTTCTTTCAGTAGAAAGATAAAAGTCTCCCTCTTTAGGAGTCTGTTCCTCCCTGCATTGCTATATGGATGCTAGACTTGGAAGTTTACCAAGACAGAGGAAAAGAAGATTGACAACTTTTAAAACACGGTGTCTCAGAAGGATTCTTATGGTCAGATGGCAGCAGCATATCCCAAACAAGACTGTTCTGGAGATGGTAGATGTAGAAAGCATCAGTGGTGAGGTGAGGAGGAGGAGATAGAATTGGATCGGCCATGTGCTTAGAAAGGACCCAACAGATGACTGTGTTGTGGCCCTCGGGTAGACACCTGAAGGGAGAAGTAAGCAAGATCTTGGTTGTTAGATTACCATTAACGTCTTTATGATGCAAATTAAGAGTCCCAAGTTGTTGTTTTTTTATTATTCAACAAATAGCATTCATGTTCCTCCTCCCTTCTTACATTGATAACAGAAATGAAGGTGACATTACAAGCCAAATGCTGTAGCTAAGAGAAAAAATGAGGCTCGCTGAACTGAACAGATTGTAACATGTGTAATTTTTGTCTTTTGACCTGAGTTTGCTAACTGTGTTGTCAAGGAACTATTTTATATACCATTTCTGAATTGTATGTTTGCGATCGGAGGCCTACATGCTTTTGTGTCCATATATGCATTTCTTAATTAATAGTTAATTTTTAAAAATGTTCTCCATCGATTTTTTTTTTAATAAACTAACTTACTCGTTATTTTGGTTTTATAAAATGTGTTTTGAGAAGAGCCCTAGAACTACTACTTCCATAGACGCGTACTAGGGCCCACCACTTTTGTAGGTCACCTGAGTAAACTCAGGTGACATATTGCTATAGATGATATCTGTTTTCGTCCGTCGTCGTCGTGCGTTGTGCGTTGTGTGTTAACATTTGAACATTTTCAGCTTCTTCTCTGCAACCGCTCAACCAATTTTGGCATATAGCATCTATGGGTGAAGGGGAACAAAAATTATTGATTTAATGGTCCCTGTCCCCTGGGACCTGAGGGGTTGGGCAAAAACCACTAAAATTAATGCAATCTTTCAAAATCTTCTTCTTTACTCCTGGACATCAAGCAGTCAAACTACTGTCATGATTGTAATCAGTATTGAGTCCTCTAACAAAATTGTGGATTTCATGGCCCCAGGGTCGGGGTTGTAATGCTAGTGCCGAATTAAATAGATTACATTGTGAAAATGCATTATTTCTTTGAAATCTTCTAAGCTCCTGAGCATTAAATAAACTAACCAATTACATAGTTATGTTAAATAAGACTGCCTCTTCCAAAATTGTTAATTTTATGGCCCCGGGATCAAGGGTTCTAGTGCTAGGGCAGGGCTATAGATTCACATTGATAGGTGAATATGCACGATTTCTTTGAAAATTTTCTTCTCTGCTCCTGGGTTTTAAACAAATTAGCCAAGTACATAGTTATGATGAGGAAGGAAGCCTCTTTCAAACTTGTGAATCTCATGGCCCCCGGGTTGAGGTTCAAATGTAGGGCGGGGCTCTACGGATTACGTAATGAAAATGCATAAATTCTTTGAAAATCTTCTCTGCTCTTGGGTATCAAATAAACTAACTAGGTACATAGTTACAATGAGAAAGAATGTCTCTTCCAAATTTGTGAATTTTATGGCCCCTTGGTCGCGGGTTCTGGTGTTAGGGCAGGGCTCTATTGATTATATAGTGAAAATACATTCTTTAAAATTCTTCTTCTCTGTTCCTTGGTATTTATGGCACGCCAAATTCACAAAAATGAGCTAAACACAGTTTCACAGTTGATAAACTAGGTTTATCGACTGTAAACTATAATTTACAAACCGTAAACTATAGTTAACAATTCGATAACTATAGTTTTCATCTGTAAAACTAAATTTAATGGTTGTTAACTATACTTTACGAATGCTAATTTTAGTTTATTTATCAGTAATAAAACGTTAACAATAGATTTTGTTGATGAACATAGATTCACATGAACTATGTAAAACATAGTTCACAAATGAAACTATATTTACAATCTATAGTTAAGAGTGTAAACTAGTTTAGTGCAAATGATTGTTTTCATGCAAATGATTTTTTTTAAGTATAGTTTACGGTTCTGAAACATAGATTATCGTGTTAACTATGGTTTACAGATGTAAAATATAGACTAACGTTGTTAAATAAAGTTTACAGTCCGTAAACTATAATTTACAACCGATAAACCTACCTGTAGTTTATCGACTGTGAAAGTATGTTTAGCTCATTTTTGTGAATTTGGCGTGTCATAGGTATTACATAAACTAACCAATACAAAGATATGTTGAATAAAGCTGCCTCTTCCAAAATTATGAATTTCATGGCATGGCCCTTGGGTCAGGGGTTCTGGTGTTTTAGGGCAGGCTCTAATAAGTAATGAGAATATATCACTATTTAGTGAAAATTCATTAATTCTTTGAAAATCTTCTCCTTTGCTTCTTGGTATTATGCCAATTATCTAATTACATATTCATGAAATCTTAGGAAAGGTGTCTCTTCCAAAATGGTTAATTTCAGGACCCCTGGCTCTTTGGTATTAATCAACCATTTATGATATAATAAAATTGATGATAAAATTTCCAAAATTTTGAAATATGTGGCCCAAGGGTCTGTGGTTCCTGTGATGTGGGGTGCAAAACTGGTTATAAACTGGAAATGCATTTTCTCTTTGTTACTCTGATCTACCTCTGGGTATAAAGTAAACAGAGTAACCATGCTAAGTGTGTAGTAATAAAAGCAATGGTGCCTCTTTCAAAGTTGTGAATTTCATGGCCTTTGGTTTAAAATTTGAATCAAATTCAATTGTTGGAAAGTGGTTACATGATACTCAGGTGACCTATAAGGCCCGTGGGCCTCTTGTGTCAAACATAACTTTCTTTCTACCATAGAAATGAATGACCGATCCCAACCTTTTTTGTTCTTGAATAGTAAAACAAGGACTTCCTTAATACTACAAATATCAGAATAAATCTCGCACTGTTGGAAAGAGAAAATAATTACGATAAAATAATATACAGAATTTTTTTATTGGTTGTACCAACTTTTTGATAGAAATGAAATCAATGCGGGGGCAACATGTTATATGTCAAAATGCTAAATTCTGGTGATTACCTCCCACCCCACCCCACCCTCCCGCCAAAATACTTAAAATTGGTTTGTAAAAAAAAAAATGCACAACATGTAAATATGAATCTAAAATAATGGAAATTCAAGCATGATTATGGTGTATTTTGTTGCCATGGCAACTGAAATGATATTTTTATAATCATTTTCAGAAACTACACAATACCTGCTTTCAGAATATATATATATACATTGGTAAATACAAAAATTGCAAGAAATACTCAAAAAATGGATTGAAATCTTAATATCAATTTGTCCAGAAATGCTTAAAATCTATGCCATGGAAGGGGTTAATAGGTAATAACACCATTTGAAATTAAAAAAAAAAAGTGATATCACAAGATTGAATATGTGATTTTATATACTTAATGGCATTAATTCTACAACGGCTCCTCATACTTAGCACATTTTCTTTATGAGGTATTTTAGGAGGGTTTTACAAAAGTTATCGTTTTTAGTGGGGGGGGGGGGGCGGCCAGAGAATTTTTTTTTTACCCCCTTGACAAGCAAAAAAAAAAAAGGGGGATAAAAAGTTACCTGAAGTCAAAAAAAAAAAATTCCTGAATTCTCCCTTGCAGTTTGAATAGAAAATTACTCTGATTTAACATGTTTAAACTAAGTTTTGCCAAGTTTGTCTTGCAAAACAAAATTTAACTAAGTGGGGCATCCGTTGTAGGGAAAATCACTTGAATAAGGTTATAAATAACTTGCATGTGCTCTCCATATTTAATTGCTGAAATTAATTGCTGGGCCATATATTCACAATATACTCTTGGCAGTCTAGTTTCGTTTTGCAAAAATGTGGAAATAACGGAACTTTCGATCTATCTTTGATTCCCGTGATTGTAAACTTCTTAAGTGAAAGCATGGATGTCGTAGTAAGTACTTTTTTTCTTAACAGAAACTGATTATTTATCATGTTTATATATACTAGTGATGTTCAGGCCATATAGTTAGCAACATCTCTTTGTTAGTGGACTGTTAAATACATGCTTATTCTGTATATAACATTTGGTTTTCTTGATAATTATAAATCTCTTTAAAAATTTTGATATAAAGAGTTTTGATATAATTGGTCCAACGTTTCTAAAAATATCCCAAAACAGGAAATTCTAAAACTAAATATATATACAGGAGATTTTTAAAATGTTGTCGTCTGCTGTGGGTAGTTGACGGACAGTTTGTCCGTTTTCATAAAAAAAAATGATTATGGAAAGTCGTGAATTCATTTTCATTTTGTGAGTACATTTATTTTCTTTGGTGAACGTAAATCAAAAGAAAGCACCGCGTGTCCCTTGAGAAATATTGATGAATTTTTACAGAAACCCTGTTTTTTCATTGTGATTTATAATAATATAGAATAATATCACAAGAAATATGAATTCTGTTACAGGGAGTCAAGTTCATTTATTCTCTCAAAACTTAGCTCAGTTCAATTAAATTATTAACGATAAATGTTCAAACTACAAGAAAATGTGGAGGAATTAGAGTTACTGTATTTCATTGCTCAGTGCTTAACATTATTTATTAATTTATTATAAACATATAAAAGAAAATGTCTGAATCGACGTATTTCAGATTAATCAAGGCAGTGTGGACGAAGAAGAGCAAGAGGCTACGGATAATATAAAGAGAGTTCAAGGTCAAATTAACGAGCTGATCAACATACTGAATACGAATGTTGAGGCGCTACAGAAGAGAGGTGGGAATTTGGAAACATTGGAGGGTCTCGCAGATCAACTGTATGAAAAGGTCATTTTTCAAATTTAACAGAATGTTTCATGCAGAATTTTACATACTCTAAGAGAAATAACAGTAAATGTTATATACTGTAAATCACGTTTTATTCGGAGAACTTTATTTTTGTGTAATTAGAGAAATAATTAAAAGTATTCCTTATAATTATATGTTATGAAAATAGCCCTAATAAAGAATATGCTATATTATAAAATGTTTGTCTATGTATATTATAAAATGTTTGTCAATAATTTATTTTTTTGGTTTATATTGGATTTTATCTCGCTTGGTATTTCAAACTTGCTGGAATATCAATGATTAATTTGTATTAGAAAATTTTCATTCAAAAGTTTATAATAGCAGAAAAAGTACTTTCATCTTTAGAGAAAAATTCAATTCATACTTAAAGATAAATTTAATATATAGC
Source organism: Saccostrea cuccullata (assembly GCF_032062105.1). Lineage (NCBI taxonomy): Eukaryota > Metazoa > Mollusca > Bivalvia > Ostreida > Ostreidae > Saccostrea > Saccostrea cuccullata. Next base: position 91,782 of record NW_026925088.1, read on the forward strand.
TTCAGAAATAACCACACTTATTCATAGAAAATTGCCATTTATGTTTACAGAGAAAATTCAATCAAAACTTCAGGAAAAAAGTGAAAGTCACACAGGAATTCAAGTCAAAGTTAATGACAAGATCCTTTCATGCCTATAGAAAAATTACTATAATCGTTTACTAATTTTTGAAGAAAAAAAATCCTATGATACCTATTATGGGGTATGCTTACTGAAATTTTCATTCTTTCTTTCAGCGAAATTCAAATCATACAGAAAAAAATTCTATCGTCACGCACAAAAAAAAAAATTTCCTACTTTCAGAGAAATTTCAAATTCAAAAATCTTTTCTACAGCGACAGAAAACTGCATTCATTTCTGACATACTTACCAAAAAATTCCAATTATTTATTTTAAACAATTACAAACAAAATTTTTGTCTGATTTATTTGTTTGTGTTACAGGCCGGTGAATTCAAGGTGGTCACGAGAAGAATGAGGTACAAACACATGGCCAGAAACAACAAGTGGTGCCTGTTGTCCGCGGTGCTCGCCTTCCTCCTCGTGGGACTAATTATAGGAGTGGTGGTTTTAGGAATAAAGCTATCGTCCGCGTAGCTAGAGTCATGTACTTAAAACTTCGGGAGATACGGGTGTGTGTTGGGGTTAGCTACTGCATGTCTGTGTAGTTTGATTACATGAAATTTTACATTTACTGTGACTCTAATACAATGTATGTGGAGCCAGTGATATAGAAACTTGTATATGTACAAGGATTTCCCATGTTCTAAGTATGACTCTTGAAGCCAGTGATATATTTGTACAAAGATTATCCATGTATTGTGGCTCTTGAAGCCAGTGATAAAGAACTGGTGAGCGTTGTGGCCAGTGGACCTCTGTACTTATTCTTTGCTTACGAGCTGCAGAATAGGTTTTTGTACTTATATGTATGATGTACTAGTAGATAAAATACAAATTGTCTTTTTATTGTATATCTTTTATATTTTATACATGCTTGAATGTGCATCCGTCGTTATAGGCAATTCTGTACTTATTATACTAATTGCGGTATTTTTGCTCTGTTTATTTAAAATAAATATCGTGTGTGGTTGTATTTTGTTGTTTTATTAGGGTTAGCAATTAGTTATTGATTAAATTAATATGATGTGGTACTCTATAAGGTTTGTTAAAAGATGCTTAGTGGAGTTTCTTTTACATTCGACAGCTGACTTTTACATTTTAGTAACTGGAGTTTGTCTCTGTTTAAATTGTAGTTCTAAGTCAGTCGTGACTCTTCGATTGTAAAAGTAAGTCTCTTCATAAAACTCCAGTATGAACTTTTCTGACTTTAGATTTCTTATATATTATATGTAGGAATTTAATTATCATAATGAAAAAAAAAGTTATAAAACAATAAAAAGCGTACCGACCATGGGAACAAATCTTCCAAAAAAATATCAAGAACAGCAAAGCCGTGATTAATTAAAAGATTATGGAAGAATTCTCAGAAAGTGTATGTTTCAAATTTATTCAAATCATGGCCCCTGGGGGTATAAGGTAGGGTCACAATAAAATTGAAAGTTCAGTGGCGGATTCTGGAATCTTGAAAAGGGGGACCAGTTTGAGGTCAGGGTAAGGGCCAACAGCCACACCCTAAAAAACGGTTTATGAAATCTTATGTATATATTTTGGATACAAAAGGGGGTCCTTGGGCACTCTTAATCCGCCAGTGAAGTTTTACATTGAAATATATGTAATATAAAAATTGCTGATGACGTATCCTCTAGTTCTATGTCTACCATTCTGCGGCCACAGTCTACCACTGGTGATACTGCCACTTCCGTGCGCTTCCCAATTAAAAAATAAGATTTAATTCTCTACAGTTCCAAAGTACATTACAGAATCTCTGGGGATTTTCAGACAGGTCTAAAAACTTTTTTTTCTTTTCACACCCGATGCTGCATGCGTTTACAATGCAGCCTATAAAAGTTACTTCAAGTAACCGAAAAGTTACTTTAAATTCGTTCTAGGTAAATGGAACCCTTGTAAGAAAATAAATGATTCGTTTTGAACCGATTACATTATAGGCCTATACCCGGCTATACCAACTGGAATCGGTTGTCTATATTAATATTGTCTTACTTTGTACGTGTAATTATGTTCCCCAAACGGAGTTTGGGAACATATTGTTTTTACTCGGTTTCTTATTATTATTATTATTATTATTATTCTTTTTTTTCTTCTTTGTTCTCCGGTACTTTTTTTGTCCGCGAGTGTTCTCAGAAACTGTTCACCCAACTGAGCTAAAACCTTTTTAGGGTTAATAGGTGTGTAGTGTAGGTGTGCAACACGAAGGTTATTTTGCGCGCATACGCATGCACGTGCGGGCGCGTGAAATGAGTGAAATGACGGATATACTTTATATAGCCATAACTTTAACATTTTTTGATGAAATATTTTAAAACTCATTTAATAAGGATATATTCATAGTGTAGATAATGTGACACTGTCAAATTAGCACGAACTCACGCGCATGCACGTGCGCTTCGCTCTGATTGGCTGAAACAGAAATCTCAATATCTTTTCTGTTTTTTGACAAAATGCTATGAAATTTAAAATATAGGCATACTTTAGGATGTACTACAATATGATATATAACAATTGTCATGTAAACACGCGCATGCACGTGCGCTGCAATCTGATTGGCTTAAACTTTAAATGGCTATAACTCCCTTGTTTTTCAACGAAACAGTATGGGATTTAGAACATAGACAAACATAATGGACTCCCACAAGGAGGTATGGTCGTCATGCACAGGCATGCACGTGTGCTTTGCTGTGATTCGCTGAAACAAAAATCGCAATATCTTTTTTTAATTTTTGACGAAATGCTTTAAGATTTTAAACATAATCATGCATTAGGATGTCCTACAATATGATACATAACAGTTGTCATGAAAACATGTGCATACACGTGCGCTGCAATCTGATTGGCTTAAACTTAAAATGGCAATAACTTCCTCGTTTTTCAACCAAACAGGATGGGATTTAGAACATAGACAAACATAACAGACTCCTACAAGAAAATATGGTCGACATGCACGCACGTGCGTGCACGTGAAATGAGTAAATTTACAAATACACTAGATTAAAACGTATTTTTTAATACTTTTGGATAAAACGCTGTAATTTCTAGTATATAAATAGTGTAGACAAGATGATAAGGTCATTACGCACATGCATTCAAATGCGCATGCGTGCAATGCATAAATTTGAATATACTGAATATACTTTTGGGAAACATTGTTATAGTCTAAAAGGCATAGAGTTCGTCTTATTTAATGAAGCTTTAAGGCACCAAAAGGGAGTTGGGGAGCGTTTGGGGAACATCTGTAACGGTTCCCGTTACAATTAGCCCTAGTTATATATGTTATATGTTTATGTTCATTTATGTTCATAGGGCCATGATTTGATAATAAATCTTTTTTTTCTATTTCATACTAGGAAAGTCGCTCGTCCATGAGCATCCCCCCCCCAAAAAAAAAACTAGCGGAATAGTTATTCATGTTTGACTTCTTTTAATTATATTTAGAAAATCAATATTTAAAAGATTTCGAGTCGGGTTTATTTTGTGGTTACGGTTTCCGTTTATAAATTTTGATATGGTATTTACTCGTATTTTCCTCACTGTACATGAACCAAGTGAGCAAAATATGGATTGAAAATGCAAATCGGAAGTGAAGTTTCAATCCGATGTTTTCGAGGACGTCCGCGTTTATAGTATATATTTCGTAACTCGACCTCGAGGCATTTCCCTTAGACTTCACACGAGGAAGGAACAATGGCGTCTCCGACGAAATCTCCCACTAAGAAACCTGCCGCCAAAAGCGCCCCTAAACTCCATCCGACCTTCCTGGACATGGCCATTGAAGCCATTCAGGCCAATACAGACACCAAAGGCGCCTCCGTGCCATCAATCCGGAATTACATTACTGAAAAATATAAGACTGTAGACCCTACGACAGTTCGCTTCCACCTCAAACAAGCTCTGGCGAAGGGCGTGGAGAAAAACATGATCTTAAAAACTAAAAAATCCGAAGAAAGACCCATCATGACCAGCAGATTCAAAGTGAACAAGGTTAAAAAAGCGGCAGAGAAAAAGAAACGGACGGACAGCGAAAACAAAAAGGCGGCAAAACCAAAGGAGACCAAGAAAAAGGAGACGGCAGCCAAGAAAACCAAACCCAAGGCCACGAAACCAAAGGCGCCTAAAGCAGCAGCGAAGTCGCCTAAGCCTAAAGCTAAGAAGTCTCCAGCGAAGGTGAAGAAAACACCTGTCAAGGTCGTCAAACCAAAGGTAACTCCATTTTTATTTTCATTTTTAATAGCAAAAACGCAAACTATTGATAAAGATGAATTGAAAATATACCATAACGTAATGTGGCATTGTAGAAATGTTGATGCGACAGATTAAAAACTTGTTAAAGGCTGGCATTTGATGATTTGTGGCGCCAAATCATCATGAATGGCAAATATTGAATTACACATAGATTTATGTACAGAAAATGATACATTTCAGTTGTTTTAATATTTTCAGACTCCAAAGAGGCCACAAAGTGTGAAGAAAATGAAGAAGGCTAAGTGAGAGCTATTGGAACCAAGGTGCGTTACTGTAAATAGAATGACTGCAAGGAAGTGTTCGATTGGATTTATATATCTACTGGTGCTTTAACTTATTCAATGTATGGGAGATGACATTGGGTGATTGGTGCTGAGAATTTTTATTTTACTTTGTTTTAATATGTGACTGCAAATGGCTACATTACACAAGTGTGCATTTTCAATTTTTAGATAAAGGTTTCTTAAATTTTGGGTTGTTATGTTTATCTCATGGAAATAGTTGTGCACAGCAAAATGAACTAGAGGTACTGTGAGCATCGAGCTCACTAAATGATACCCCCCGCCTCCCATATGATTACAATGGAAAAGTTCATGTTTTGTTGTGTCCAGGAAACCCAAAATATGTGTCGGATCAAAAAGTAAAATAGGAGGTGCACAATGGCAATATATAATAAAGATTCTGTGAAAGTTTCATTATATTTCACTCAGTGGTATAAGAGGAGTTGCGGATAAGAGATGGGTACCCCAAAGCGTAACAGACAGACGGACGGACGGAAATACCGATTACTATACACCCTCCCACTTTTCAAGCGGGGGATATAATGAAATTCATTGATTAAAGATATCTGCAAGTGTTTAAGCTATAATATCTTAGTACATGAATCCATCATGTGAATGATAATAAATTCTGAAGTATCGTTTTGGAAAAGCATCCAAGAACAAAAAATAAGTCATATTGGTATGGAAGCATGCTCTGGAAGAATCTAAATTTATTCAAATATGGCGACCTCAAGTTTGGTGGGGCTGCAACGGGGGGTTGGAGTTTTACATTGGAATAACTGGGGGGGGGGGGGCGGGGTGAAAATATTTTATGGAAATGACATGATTTTAAGAAACTTGAATCTACCATGCTTGGAGTTGCTACCAATGTTGATACATGGCTATAAATGATGGCCATGCTGTTTTCTGAGTATTTTTCACCCCCACCCCCCCATTATTCTAATGTAAAACTCCAATCCCCATTGCAATCCCACCTTACAACTTGTGCTTGTCATTTGAATAAATTTAGATTCTCAATGTGCTACCAGAGCATGCTTCCATACCTATATGACTAATCTTTTTCTGTTCCTAGCTGATTTATAGTTAAAACTTGGATCTTCCATTGTGGCCCAACCCTACCCCTGGGGGGTCATCATTTGAACAAATTTGAATCAACTCTACTGAGGATGCTTCCATATTAAGGTCAGACAACATTTCTCAAAAGTATAAATTTTCCCAAGAATTTGTCATTAAATATAGGTACTAGAACAAGCTTTCTCACAAATCACAAGAGAATGCAACAATTTTTATATACATATAGATATTGCATGTAGTTGCGTGTAACATTGAAAATTGTCAACAGAGGCAGCAGAAGCCATGTTGACAGTGTTGCTATGCTTAAAAATCCGATCCTCAGCCAGGAAGGATAACTGCAAAAATTAATAATGAATTTGAAATGCATCAAAATTTATGGAAAATGTAATTTTTTCATTTTACACAATGAATTTTCATTTGTGTGTAATCTTTATAAGATTCAAGGGTTTTGGATATCTAAAAGAAAAATTTATGAAAGTTGATATTTGTACCTTTCTATAAAAGGAAAAAAAAATTTGAACAGTTTTCACACAAAGATTTTTATGAATCTAGGTTCTAATGGCCATTGACCAATGCTTATTAGCATGATATGACATAAAAGTGATTTGTGGTGTCTTGCAATGATAGCAAAATTTGGTGTGCCTTTTACACTATTTACTATAGGGTGTGAATATATGATGAAGGTCACTGAAAAAAAAAAATTCCTAAATAAGTATAAAAGGATAAATCATGACAATTTCATGAATGCCTGGATACCTAGGGTGTGTTTAAAACCTAAAATATATTTGCAATTAGAAAATACAATGCAGATATTGATAATTTTTTTCTGCAAAAATATTGATTTTTTTTATTAGGCTGCATCTTTGTTTTGTTCATTTATATAATATGATTAATATTATCATCTTTAAATGTTTAAAGAAATTGTGAACAAATAAAATATTTAATTTGGGGGGGGGGGTATTTCTCCCTTTTGGACAGTTCTAGTTTATTTAGCTCCCCCCTCCCTCCTTACAGTATCTTCATATACGCATGTTCTTTTATCATTCCGTTTGGCGACAAAGTGGGTCGCAAAACGGGCAGTCAGTTGTAAAGAATGAGAATTTTTTTTTATTTTTCCTTAAGGACATACGCAAGGTACCTTACCTACTGATAATTTTTCAAATTTTTCAAGATATTCTTATTTTCAGATTATAGTGCCATCAGATGTTCATAGACAAAAATCAGCATGCCTTACTAGGGTGTTTTAGAAGATATTAATTTACGAAAATTTTTGCAATATTCAAAGAAAAATATACAAACATTACGAAACATAAATTCCAGATTTTTTCCCGTCAAAATTTGTTTTAGAAGAGGTGTTCAAATCCATATATAGACATTAAAGGTATTGAACATAGGTCCTTCGTTTAGTGGAACTCTTCAACTTCAAGCTTTGTAAAGATAGGTAACTCTAATGATATCGATGATTTCACATCGCCTATTGTACCAAGAGTTATGTTTCTTATATTTTCCGTAAAATGAAATTGCCATGTCTATAGCACTTTTGTTTTTATCTAGATTTGAATAAACTTCCCATTCCAAGGTAATTGTGTCATTAAAAAGTGAGGGGGAGTTCCTATACCCAGCGGGAAAGATGTAATTTTAAAACATCGACAATTTCATGATTTTGAATAATTCAGTAATGCAAAAAATTGAACGCCTTTTACCCAAAAGCAATACTTGTGCACGGAAAAGAATGATGTTAAATTAATGAAATCCGGGGCGGTCACAAGAAAGTTTTATGTTCACATAATTTTTTGCCCTTTTCTCGGGCTAGATTAAATTTTAACGCCATAAATCCTCATGCTTCATGGCTACAAATTTTGTTCCGTATGGATGATGACGGGTCTTGCATGCATTTTAATTTTCGTCATTATGAAAGACAGTTATTTTAAGAAATGTATTATAAGTCTCAAAAACTGTTGACATCAAATTTCTTAGTAATCAAAATAATTTTTAAATCTTTATGCTTATAATTTTTCAGCGTCTGTACAATACTTCTTGTTAACTATTGGCATGTTTTTTTAAGAATATATATTATAATAATGGTAATATACGGTAAATGACGACAATTTAGGGGTGGGGCGCATTCAATATATCTACCATGCAGTGAGTGTACTCCATCCGTCACTGGTTTTGACAATTACAAATGCACACCAAGTTCGGATTTCAGGACTAAACTCGAACATTAAAACCATGGTGTGAAAATCGATTTATTAAAGTTTCAAAAATTTTCAGGCATCTGCAACATCAGAAGTAAATGAACATCCATAGTTTTATTGCAGACAAATAATGGAATTTATTTCTGGAATGTAAAGGACTTTCTTTTTTCTTTGATTTTTCACGAGTACGAAGCAAGAGTGAAAAAAAAATTAAAAAGGACATTCACAAGAGTGAAATTAAACATTCACCTAGATAAAATTTCCAGTTTATTGCCTTTTTTATTGCAGTAACACACAAATCACCCTTTTCCGCCGTGTGCCAGCGTCCGAGGAAGTTTGTGTAGTAAAGGGAAATATCTGTGACAAAATATCTTTTTTTTCAGTAAACAAAGCTATGTATTCTAATTTTGTCCTTGCGTTGTCAGAGACCAGAAAGGTAACTTTCTTTTTCTGTCTGTAAACAATTTTTCAAAACGCTACTCCTCCTACAATTTTAGTCTGATTTCAGTATTACTTGGCACACAAGTGAAAAAAAAATCGGTTTTTAAAACGGTGTTGCCATGGTGACTAAAAATAGAATTTTCTGTGAAATTCCTTAAAAACGCTACTCCTTCTACAGTTTTGGTCTGATTTCAATATAACTTGGCACACAAGTAGACTACACACAAAGAATAGTGCATCGGTTTTTGAAAATTTGCCATGGTTACTAAAAATAGAATTTTCTGTGAAATGAAAAATGCTACTCTTTCTACACTTTTGGTCTGATTTCAGTATAACATGGCATACAAGTAGACTACACTAAGATACATAGAATTGCATCGGTTTTTGATTTCGATGAACGGTGTTGCCATGGTTACACACATTTTCTGTGAAATTCCTTTAAAACGCCTTTTCAGATTTGGTCTGATTACAATATAATCTGGCACACATGTGCCTAAGCGTCATCGGTTTTTGATTTCGATGAAGTGTTGCCATGGTTACTAAAAATAGAATTTTCTGTGAAATTGCTTTAAAACGCTACTCATTCTACAGTTTTGGTCTGATTTCAATTTAACTTCAGTAAACAAAGCATTTCACTGATTAAAATGTAACAAAGACAATGTATTCTAATTTTGTCCTTGCGTTGTTTTTATTACAAAGAGCCTAGTTCTTATATGTTGAGAACAAGAATCGAATCGTTTATGATCTAAAAAGAGTGTTTGAATAACATACTTCTTCCGCTTATGGGCATCAAAACATGTAATTCCAAATGTGGTCAATAATTCTTCTGAATTAATTAAGTTTAGGGAAAAGTTATAATGTTTAAACTTTTTTGCAACCTCTAACAATTTTTTTTTAATTCGATGTTAAATAAGAACATTTTACATCAATCTGCATGCGCATCTATTTCAAGTGACTTGCTTCTGGTCTTCTACCCATGCATAGTTGTTTTAGAAATGTTAACTGGGTCTAAGTTACTGTGTATCGGCACCAAATTTATGTATTTATACATTGTGAGGGAAGCTTAAGAATCTGTGCCGTCACAGTTTTATTTATGTACATGTACGTATAATAAATACTGGCAACCAAACGCATATATTTCATTATACAAGTCGTTAACATTATTATAATTAATGTAATTTTGCTTGAATTAGGCCTAAACAAATAAGAACATTATCCTTGTCTAATTTAAATCTATGTCTACGTTGAACAAAAAGTACCCTAGAATCTATCCACCATGATTTTCAGCTGATCTTGAATATATTTTTTAAAACTTTTTTCAGTTTGGTTTATTAAACCTATATTTTACCTATTATCTTCACAATCCGCTGGTTTTGGAAATTGTGATAATCTAGAATTCTTGAAAGTAAATAATACAAAAATATTGATTTTAATATAGAAAAAATACCCTAAATAGTTATACCAAAAATCCTATGCGTAATTTCATTGACATATTGTTTCATAACGAAATTAATTGCTTGTCAAATAACGCATGATGTTATCAATCAGTTATTATTTTCATTCGGAATAATTAACGAAAAACTTAGTACGGAATGAAAATCTTTCGTAACTTTGGAACTATGATAAGTTCAATATTTTTTTTTATTTCTCACAGCAATATTACATTTTTCTTGCGTTATAGAATGAAACGTTAGATCAAGGTAATCTTATAATGAAGTGACCTAGGAAGTCCTTGACAAGCTCCGCAAATTTCACCAAAAGGTCGTCACTCACACACACTTCAGAAAAGGCCAGGTCTGTAAATTAAAATTTCCTTTACATTACGGATAATATTAGACCACGTACATACATGTAATTTACTCTCTCTCTCTCTCTCTCTCTCTCTCTCTCAAAGATGGTGTTTTCACCTTTCAAGAATTAGCAGTCTTTAGATAATTGTCTTTACGTATATTTTATATGATCTATGATATGCTTATTCAAATAGACATGTTTGCTGCCTCAGTATCATAAGAAAAGACAATATCAATTAATAAATTGCGCAGTTTATTTTGAAGATATTAATGTATGGGTCTGTTGAAGAAAAAGGAGTCTTCTCTCATTGGGAGATGTGTGTATTGTCTCTTATTTACTTTTCAAAGGAAATAAAAAAATAATTGTGGTTAAATTTAAACCAATTTACATATTGTTGACTTGATCGAAGGAGAAAGGGTGAAGATTGTATGCCAAACACGGAGAAAGATACAGCTTCGTGAAAATTCCACGAATTATTTCTCGGATCATTTACTACTTAGCATATTTAGTAATGGCATTATACATCAAACTGTGAACGTTTGGGTATACTTTGGGATAATTTATGTTTCTAGAATTTTATAGTTACGTGGTAATACACAGAACATTAGAAAATCTGTATGTTCCCTGACTGAAACTACGTGTACGTTATAATTAATAAGTTTAAGCGATATTATCATTATTATTATTTATAATTCTTCTAAAATTCATATCTTCTCAGGGAAACAATATATTTTTCTTTCAAATTATAACCATTTTTGCTTATTTCGGGATAAAAATAGAATTCTGCAGGTTAAAAAAAATGTTAAACATTGATTAAGGTGTAAGTTATTGCAGTTGTCGGTAAAAAAAAAAGACATGCATTGTGCTAATTTATGCATTAGTATATACATGTGTATGTTTCAATATCCACACGTTAATTAATCGGCGATACGCGGTCGCACTATCATCGACACCAGAGGTCAATAGGTGTTTTTATCCTCGTAAAATAAATACTCTCTCTAACCCGCTACGCCCTTCCATCACACAACCGCTATCATAAACAAAGATTAAGGATCTGAAATACGCTGTCGAATAATTATGAATTTATTAATCCTTGTTTGAAAAGTTTCTGTGGCCTTCTCGATCGATTTCGCGATTCAATTATTGAATTATATAATGGCGTAAAACGAGGGAGGGTGGCCTCGGAATTCGATAAATAAAACATTTTCAGTTGGCCGCACGGTCATAAATCATAGACATTTCTTTAGCTAAGACCCCCGAGGACTGAATGATAGGTTCCTAAATCCATAAATGATGCAAATTATCCCCAAATAAGCAACCACACCCATCGTACACAACAGCTGATATTGTTTGGTTTTAGGTCAGGCATAGTCTGTTTCAGGAATAGACCGCCTTCGCCTTGTTTATTCTCTGGCTTTGTTTTCACAGCTCCATTTCACATATCTGCATTATTCAAACATAGATGAAGAATTTTGACTGATTTTTCTGTATATTTCGCATTTTATTCCACCAAAACGCTGTTCTTGGGTGGGTATGAATGAACATTTATGTGACTTCCCATTGGGCGCTGTTATAGTCTTAGCGCAATATAAGCAGTTATACTACAAATGAGGCTACTAAAGGGGCATTATTGACATCAATTCCCGATAAAAATGGTGAAAATTCATAGTTTCAATAAGTAAAAAACTAAATGATCCTCGGCCCAATAACTGTAGAGATATTGACATTGTATATGCGATACTTTATGAGCATTTAATCTAGCCGAGCTGCTGAAATGCGGATGTGTATTTGGAATGTGTGTTTCCCCGTGCAAAGCCCCTTGTGATCTCGTATTACGATGAGCGACACGGTATTATTATCATTCCACGCCGGTATTATGACAAAGTTAGATTGAAATTATTATATATATTGATGATTGAAAAAAATGGATTTTAAGTTCATTCTTGATGTATTTGGGAATCTTTTCCTCTTGTCAGGAATATACTACTGAATGGAATTAGATTCTGAGGAACACTATGTTTATTGTCGTGGTCTCTAAACATAGATGCTGGGAAACCGCTCTTCGTACTGTACATGCAGGGGATTAAATGAATGTACTCTTTGCACAGAATAATAATAAAATAATTGGATATTCTTGGTGGTCTCGTTGTCCTACTTTCCCGATGCCCGGGCCGGACTCGGGGTGTGAACTTTTTTCCCATTCTACAAGCAAATGGTCCGGTCATTTCGGCTGATGTCCAAACCGCAACACTTTCTAACCCTTGTTGTTCTCTGGTCAGTGTTCAACTCTGTCTGCGTCCACTCTCAGGTGAGTTAATTAGGTCATGGCAGGGTCACCATCCATTACCCCATGACCCATATATTTGATTTAATGTATAGTGTGTACTCTTAAACTCATGGTATATAGAGTCAGTGCAAGTCGGAAGTGCAAAGGGAAAGTGGTTTGAAAAGTTTCACGATACGTTTAATGGCTTAAAAGACTCGCATTCTTAATTAGAAAGTAACTAATTTATGGAAATATTATTCTTCTACCTTTTAATGATATAAAGAAATTTCTAATTTGAATGTACGTAATGTATGTTTATCATTCATGTAACATGCATTTTATTTTCGACAAATAAAAGGTTATATCTTTGTCACTTCAACAGTCAAAAAGAAAAGAAACCACTACATCGTTTATATAATTACAGTATTAAAGAAATGTTATTTTTCTGCATTTACACGAGAAATATCTTCAAACATTACAACAGAAATTCAAATGGTGAAAAATTAGATAGCTGAAAAAAAGTTTGAATCCGCCACCTTCCTTTAGATTATGTTCCGCGTCATTGCATGCGATCAGAAGAAAAAAAAATTCTGAGTCACTTTTGGTGGTTATGGTTTTTTTTTCTGCTATCATTAACGCGAGTATTAATTATTTTGGATCACACAAATAACAATCAATAATTTATTATCACTTTAACACTGTCAAAAAGACCAAGAGGAACTATATCGTAATTAGAACAGGTCGTGACTTTCTTGTTCTTCATTAATTTTAATTTTACCAACATCAAAGACGAGTTTGATATTTTGCGCTTCGTGACGAAAATGTAGTTTGTCTCTGAGACACATGCAAATGACGAACGAAGATATGATAACTTCCTATGTAAAAAAAAAAAAAAAAAAATTCACCCACAGTGTTTGAAAATATAATTCTTTTGAATTATTTGTTTTACAAAATAATAATACATTGTTTTAAAATTAATGCGTTTTTTTTTTTTTTTTTTTTTGTAAATAATTTTTTTTCTTTTATAGTTTAATCAAATTCTGTAATATTTTTTAACATGTTTTATAGCTTTTTAGATTTAGAAAAGAAAAAAATGGCGCGAACATAATCAAATATATGCTTGAAGCATAATCTGCAGTTATATACTTAGGCATGCGAAAGAAACAAGTCATATGGTTGTTGAAATTGACAAGCCACAGATTGGGTGGACGTTTAATATCCTAACAAGAAATAACGCGGAAGTTCGGGAGTTTTAATGTACCAAATAAACTGCAGGTCCCCATATGCTTTGTATTAGTCAGTGTTAACGTGCTGCAGCCTGGGATTCTGCACAAGACCCGAAGAAAAATCATTTAATTATCAGAAATTCCCAGCAGTTAATTATAAATTGAGCCAAATTTAAAATCCGATTTTGAATTGTGACTGATATTTGCTAAGGCTAGCTAAAAATGATGTAATAGTTTGGCAATGACATCGAACGGATCGGGAGATATAAATAAAATGCAAATGTAAACACAGCATAACGTAATTATCATTAAAGAATGCTAAATACACCGTACATGATAAGTATTTTTGATAAAAGTAGACACATTGTAAAACATCTTGCAACCATGCATGCACGCAATGTCATCAAAACTTAGAATTCCTGTAGCTTATCCCTAACCAAAATTCTTTGTATTGAGCAAGTTGAATGCTTCTTTTAATTTGCGTCAAAGGTTCGTAAAACATTCAACATAGAGCGTCAGTTTATAGTTTGTAGGCGGATTGAAGCGCTGCTTGGTGCGGGGCATGTCGGTGAGTACACGACTGACCCCGCTATACTGAGCGATAAGTCCTATTGTTGCATGTTGCACATGTTATATTTATCAGCTTGAAGCAAAGAAAAAATCAGATAAAAGTGGTTAAACAAACAGGTGCACTTAAAACTGCAACCGTTTAAAAACGATTCTGGTTTTCAGTTGACAGAAAAGGCCAAGAGAAAGAGAGAGAGAGAGCTCATGTAATATGCTTATACATGATAGCTTCACTTGTGATATAGCAGTTGAAATCTGGAAGATTTCAAAAGAAAATTGATAGAAGTTCAGTCCGTGATTTTCATAATCTCGTTAATAACTGCACCGCACCCTAGTATCGTCATCATATGAAATAAAGAAATATGTTCCAAGTCTTTAAATTAAAGCTAAACACGTGATCAAATATGCATTCTATTCACCAGCAAATTCATACGGGCGCATTATGTCTGCACAGTGTGCAGTAAGTGATCAAAGGCCTACCATTGTTCTGTGTACATTTGTAAAGGTGAAGTTTTGTCAAAATTCTCAGATCGCAAGCTTTCAAGAATTCCATGTCCATTGAAATTGGAATGGTTATATGTGTATATCGTCAAGGTTGTTTAGAGTACATTACACGTGTGTTATAAATGTATCTGATGCATGTAGGTATAAAACGTTAGATAAGAACTGATAAATAATCCATTAATATTGAAATATTGTGTAATAGGCATCATCCCTTTTGATAAGCTGAAATTAAAAAAAAACACTGTCGAGTCAGAAAATGAATATATAAGAGTATTGAATGTATATATATCTGCTGAAAAAATCACACCTTTAAAAATCGCTCTTTTAACGGAAAAGAGGGGTGTATATTTTTTGCACATTATGCATTCCTATCCTTCATTTGAGGTATGGGAAAAAATGAAATAGATCACAGCAAGGCTGTTCATCTGTTTTGACTGCATAGTTATTTATAAGTATTTATTAAAAATTATACATGTATTATTATATATCTTTATTCCGGTATAACACAGTAAAAAAAAAAAATCTACTATTATCGAAAAAATTAGGTGAGAAAAGCGCCTGCCCCATTTTCGTGAATTGTATTTTTTCCCTTTTAAATTATTTTACTTTTAAATTTATAAAAACGTCTAGTAGAATTTTTACCCTACACTATAGATATGAAAATGCCAGGTTTCAATGTTCCGTGATATGCTGCATTTATAAGTCACGTGGATTAATGCATTCTCAATTATTCTTCATAAATCTCAAGATTTTCAAGAAGAAATTTTAGCTTCTTATTCAAATAAAGTATGTGTAAATCAAACTAAAATTAATTATACGTGCGTAACTTTTAATTTTGAATTCCTTGGCGGAGTAAACCATGTCAAAAAATCACGATACCCGGCACCCATCCTCTTATGTTTAGAACCCACACTTTTAACATTGAAAAAATATAAAAGGAATTTAAAAAAATACATTTTCCAAATATATTGTATTTTAAATTTGTAAAACTTCTTGAAAAATCTTCGTCCAGTGATCGAGAATTTCTAGATTCATGTTCGACTATATTTTAAAAAAATATTTCAAAGTACTAGTAGAAGGCATTTCACCAAGTTCGCGATATTTGGCGGGAAGATTGCTACCGTGAAAAAAGAAGAAATAATTTGTTTTATAAAATTGTTATCTTCCAAAAAGTATCTTCTGATTCGTTAGCTTTTTAATAAAATGTAAAAATTTGTTTGTGAAAAATTCTTTGGCAATCATAAGTAAGCAGTATAAGCTGTAGATTTGTGAGGGTCGGGTGTGTGTGTGGGGGAGGGGGGGGAGGGAAAAGGCTTTCAAAAAAATGTTACTATACTGTAGGTTCAATTTATAATAAAAGATCTAAAAATATATATATAATAATTATAAACGATAAAGCAATCGGAATTTAAATGAGAAAGGAATAATATGCATTCTTTTAATACGAACAAATTTCCAAAACCCCTATTCAATAGACAAGATTTATATTTATATCTTCTTCAATCACTTGGGTCCTTCAGATGAGACCTTGAAAACCGAGGCCCCGTGTCAGCGGCAGGCGTTGGCACGATAAAGATCCCTCACTGCTCAATGGCCCTGAATGCCGAGTAAAGGTCAAGATTTGAAGCCCTTCACTGGCATACGGTGACGTCTCCATATAAGTGAAAAATTCTCGAGAGGGACGTTAAACAATATACAATCAATCAATCATCTTCAATCAATTTACGAATTTTGTTATCATATTCATTAAAGCATAACTTTTAATGTCTTTATGGATTATGCAAAGCCTGTTAAGTATACGTTTACTATAAAATACTACCACACTATAACACTGGACATGTAAAGATTAACTTTAAGGACACGCAACGTTTATTCTTAAAATGCAACATCTTGTTGACATGCATCAGAGCTTCTCAGAATACAGTAATGTTTTGATTTTTGGAGATATCCTGAAATTATTCAAACTTAGCGGATTTGTACTGATTTTTATTTGAAAATTAAAAATAAGTGCAAGTACACGACTTTAAATCAGTAAACGACACTTGTAACAATCACTAACTTCGCACTCACTTTAATTTAATTTTAAAAGTTTTACTGTACCAATGATTTACAATACAGCAATCTTGTTTAAATTTTAATCGATCTCTATTAATCATCCATTTGTTAGCAGGTTAGTAAAAATTTCTCTTGTTAGAAGCATTGAGTGAACTGAGGGGTCAATTATTTTACAAAAAGAAAGATGTTCTGTGGTTGATATCTATTTTCGCGCGCTAAGCAATAAATTCCAAACGATGCAGAAAAGCTTTGTACTTGATGGGTGGACCCGATTCTTCGTCGAATTTCGTGCGATAGAATATGAATATATAAATTACCACAAATCTTGTTCCACTGTCAGAAACATCTTCCCCACCCATTGAAATACTAGAATATTGTTTAGTGTTTATCGCGCCGTTTATTCTAGATCTCTTCTAAATTAGCCATATATATGCTGGATCTGTCCGTGATTTAGTTTGTTTAGCACAACTACTGACATGTATATATTTTATAAAATATGAACTTTCAAAGAGTTTATATCAAGTTTGTTGAGGACCAGTTCAAAAAAATGAAGCATGGTAAATCATAGGTCAGGGTTACAGGTCAAGACAGGTGCGAACATTGTGGTTATGTTTAGGGAGGTCTATTTCGTTCACGTTTATTTACTTATTGTTTGAAATTAAAAAAAAAACAGATTTTCCAGCCGTGCAGCAGATTCGATATCTCTTCTTTTTATTTTTTTTTTTTTGTGTAAAAATGTTTTTCCTTTCTGAATTTGTTGTAAAAAAAATTCTTTGACAATCAGACTGGTGGTATAAAGAACTACATGTACTCGGAAATGGCCCTTTGTTTGATTTGGTTTATCTTTCCGCTGGAGTCGGGCGTGTCACATCCCGATTCAAACGAGCCGCTTCCTTAATACAGTCATGGTTTAACATGGGGGTGTTCACTGCACACAATGTCATTATTTGGTTTTCGATCTACATTGTCGTGTACATGAAAAATTTTGTCAGCATTCTAGTTGGAGTAATTATTATTGTATTAGTTTGTATTTTTTTTTCTTTGTCTATACTCTTGTTTAGGGTTTGAATTCGTTCTTCCATAGACAGGTACAGTCCATAGATTCGTCACATTTGTAAACCATAGCTTCGCTCCTTCGACAAAGGCCCATATATGAAGCAGTTTCAACGAGGGGGGGGGGGGCTTTTATTTAAAATTCATCAAACGTATTTGAGAAGAGATCGTACATTAAGTTGGCTTTCTAATGAATGGTATATGCTGACAAAATGTTTGGGGTATGACCACCATCTTTATACATGATGTTGATAAAGATTGTCGATGATGACCACACGTAGAATAAGACCATTTCTCACTCCTTATGAAAATATAGGGTTACTTAGGGACGGTATTCGTGTCTACAAACATTTGCACGTGACCATTTTACATACACGCTCGTCTATAACCTTCAAAATAATTTTCAACATAGATAAAATAAAATAAATAAACAAACAAATTAAAAAAAGAAAGAGCGCACGAACAAACAAACAAAATAATTTTTAAAAATATTAATTTTGCGTGCATGTGTCACTGAGCTAAATACATGTAAGGTGTTTTCTTATGATTATAGATATTTTAAAATATTTCATATTTTTTAATTGATTGATATAATATTTTTGTATTAAAACATGTTGTTAACAACATAATCTAATTAGACTCTACATTTTAAAGAAAAATCTTCTTTATTTATGAAGCCCCTCTAGTTTTTAGCCGAAGGCTCAAGTGAGCTTTTCTGATCACATTTTGTCCGGCGTTCGTCTGTCCGTCTGTCTGACTGTCTGTGAACTTTTCACATTTTCAACTTCTTCTCAAGAACCACTAGGCCAGTTTCAACCAAACTTGCCACAAAGCATCCTTGGGTGAAGGGAATTCAATTGTTTTCAGATGAAGGGCCATGCCCTCATTCAAGGGGAGATAATTGGGAATTAATGAAAATTTGATGGTATGTTTTAAAAATCTTCTTCTCAAAAACCACTGTGCCAGGAAAGATGAAACTTGTGGGGAAACATCCTCAGGTAGTGTAGATTCAAGTTAAGTTTGTTCAAATCATGACCCCCGGGGGTAGGGCGGGGCCACAACGGCCGACCAAAGTTTTACATAGACATAGATAGGGAAATTCTTTAAAAATCTTCTTCTCAAGAATAACAAAGCCATAATTGATCATAATTATATGGAAGCATCCTCAGGTAGTGTAGATTCAAGTTTGTTCAAATCATGACCCCCGGGGGTAGGGCGGGGCCAAAATGGCCGACCAAAGTTTTACATAGAAATATATAGGATATTTAAAATTCTTTAAAAGTCTTCTTCTCAAGAATAGCCAAGCCATAATTTATCATATTTATATGGAAGCATCCTCAGGTAGTGTAGATTCAAGTTTGTTCAAATCATGACCCCCGGGGGTAGGGCGGGACCACAATGGCCGACCAAAGTTTTACATAGAAATATATATGAAAATTCTTTAAAAATATCTTCTCAAGAATATCAAAGCCATAATTGATCGTATTTATATGGAAGCATCCTCAGGTTGTGTAGATTCAAGTTTGTTCAAATCATGACCCCTGGGGGTAGGGCGGGGCCACAATGGCCGACCAAAGTTTTACATAGAAATAGATAGGAAAATTCTTTAAAATTCTTCTTCTCAAGAATAGCAAAGCCATGATTGGTCATGGGATTACTTTATATTTAAACTTTTTAATAATAAACCAATTTCTACTTTTTCCTTGCCACAGTGCTCAGGTGAGCGATGTGTCCCATGGGCTCTTGTACATGCATCCAGACCATATTCCATTTTTAGCCGGATATAAGAAGTTTTGCTATTTTAGACCGAAAGTGCTGCAGACGGCACTTTAATGCAACATCCGGTGGTAATTTTAGAGTTAAGAGGGGGAAGGGAAATAAACATGTAGATGGTGGTTAGTTGCAGCAATCTACCACTTTGACCATACTTCTGTATTTGACTTGGAGTTGGACTTACCACAGGAAATTTCCTATTTCGTCTTAAACGAATTTCTGGGTTTTGTTTTATTAATAAGCCACATTATTTAAAAAATTTTCTGATAGCTGCAGATCGAAAGCTCTCTGTGATTCTGTGAAATGTGAATATGTTCGACCATTTATTTATTGTGGACATTTTTTTTCCTTTTCAACAGTTGTGATCTTAAATTGCAATAGTATTAATAAAATCATTCTACAATAGTCATGAAATGGTTTTAAAAATTAGTAGAATAACACATTGTGAATGGACAATGGCTGAACATACTGAATGCAAGTTACTTTTACTAACCTGTTGTGTTGTGTTTTTCAGGTTTCTGTTCAAGACTTTACAATCCAGTTATATGAGAGAAACTTACCATGGCTAACTTGTCCTGAAGGTTAGTAAATGTAAACCAGAACACATAGGCGCTTATTGTACACAAGGTTCTCCAAATACCATATACAGGGTTGAATACCATATACAGGGTTAAATACCATATACAAGGTTCTCCAAATACCATATACAGGGTTCTCCAAATACCATAAAAAGGGTCCTCCAAATACCATATACAGGGTTCTCCAAATACCATATACAGGGTTCTCCAAATACCATATACAGGGTTCTCCAAATACCATAAAAAGGGTCCTCCAAATACCATATACAGGGTTCTCCAAATACCATATACAGGGTTCTCCAAATACCATAAATACAGGGTTCTCCAAATACCATAAACAGGGTCCTCCAAATACCATAAACAGGGTTCTCCAAATACCATATACCGGGTTCTCCAAATACCATATACAGGGTTAAATACCATATACAGGGTTCTCCAAATACCATATACAGGGTTCTCCAAATACCATATACCGGGTTCTCCAAATACCATATACAGGGTTCTCCAAATACCACCTCCAAATACCATATACAGGGTTCTCCAAATACCATATACAGGGTTCTCCAAATACCATATACAGGGTTCTCCAAATACCATATACAGGGTTCTCCAAATACCATATACAGGGTTCTCCAAATACCATAAAAAGGGTCCTCCAAATACCATATACAGGGTTCTCCAAATACCATATACAGGGTTCTCCAAATACCATATACAGGGTTCTCCAAATACCATAAACAGGGTTCTCCAAATACCATATACAGGGTTCTCCAAATACCATATACAGCCCTAACAGGGTTCCCCAAATACCATATACAGGGTTAAATACCATATACAGGGTTCTCCAAATACATGTACCATATACAGGGTTAAATACCATACACAGGGTTAAATACCATATACAGGGTTCTCCAAATACCATACACAGGGTTCTCCAAATACTACATCAGTGTTTTCCCTAAGAACCCACTACCGGCCAAATTGACTGCTTCATTTGACAAAAATGCCCCTTTGAAATAAAAATTTGTTGTTCATAAACCTCAGCTCCTTGCCTGTAACAACTGATCTCTAACCCTTTACTTTGAAATAAAGGGAAAACACTGACTATATAGCATATACCATATACAGGGTTCTCCAAACAAGGCAGATCACCAAATTTTTGTGAACCCTTATTTTGGTCAGAGATATATTTACAAGCTAGTGAAAACTTTCATAAAAAACTGTTTAATGCATAAAGTGTAAGCAAGGAAGAAATTTTTGTGAGGAGACGTAAAAAAGTTTTCATGAATGAAACATGATATACACTACTACTAGCTACTGTAGATCACATTTTATTCACGAGAACTTTATTTTCAAACAATTAAAGTTATCTCACGTAAATAAGGCTTCACAAATATAGAGAGATTTACAATATATATGGATCTCTCTATAGGTACCATTTACCACTTACCAGTCTCAGTCAGTCTTCATGAAAAAGAAAAAAATCACCAGAGGACATTTGGAAAGACAGTTTCTTTAATTTCACAGGATCAAATGAATTTTAACCAGTCTAAAACTTTTATCATATAATGATCATGACAATATTACTTCATTTTTTTTTGTACACTTTCAACCAATTTGAAATTATTTCCTCTGAGAGGTAGTCTCTTCAGTGTTTCTCATATTCCTTCGGAGGCTTCTTTTTTCTACATTAATTTCTTCCCTGGTACTGCCCCATTGAAATATTTTAGACCTATCATGGTGAAAATATGTTAAAACAATCACGATCGACAAAATGTTTTTATTACTGGTAATGTGTTTTGTTATAAGTTAAAGCGATCAATACGATCAGATAGAAAATATTAAATTTGAAACCCAACCAAAATAAATCTCTGACAAATGGACCGAATTTGACCGATTTTACCAGTTAGTGCACTAATTAGATTTTCATCGTTTTTGTTAGACAGACCTGTGCTTTTGAGATAGACTGCTCTGTTGCCTATAAGGGGATCCACTTGGTGTCCCATTCCCATTGTAAATGTTCTAAACTAAAATAGTTTTTTTTTTTGAATAATGTTTAAATTTAAAACAAAAAACAATGAACCTATTTCAATATTAAATTTCTAGTTTATGATGTTCACAAATATATAGAAAAAAAATGTCACATACTGTCCATGATATTTGCAGACAGATTTATTTCATTCCTTGTCTTAACCTTAAAAATTATGTAGTAGTAAAGTCTTAAGATTTATGTGGACAGAGAGTAAGAAGAGGGGGGAGGTTAAATTAACAGATGGGTTCATTGCTTTCAAAATTCAGTGTTATATCATAGTGATGAACAAAATTGAAATATGATTTCTTGACCCATTGTATTCTCTTATTTTAAAAAATGGTGTTGAAAATTTAACAGTGTATATGAGAGTAAAGGAGAGAATCTTTTCCCTAAGTTTTTATATATTTTTATTGTTTTTCCCTTTAACATGTTCAATATGGTTATAATCCCAGCCATAAATTACAGCATTCCATTTAATAAATTTAGCAGACAAATATCAGATGATACTTGTTATAAAGTAAGTGAACCACTTACCCTTTTAGTGACATGCTTCAAAAAGCATGAAGTAATTACATGTTTTATATGGCAGAGTGTAGCTAATTGTATCTGTTGAATTTCGCCTGTCAGACTTTCATTGATAATTAGGTAAATTGAAGTGCTACTGTTTTGCAGGGTGGAGTAAAGTCGGAAGCAAGTGTGTCCTGGTTTTGGCAGAATTAGCAACATTTACTCAAGCAGAATCATTATGTCAAAGGTAAATAGAAAGGATCAGGATGTATTTATCATCACAAATACAAATTAAAAGTGTGTGCCTTCTAATACGTGTGGTGGCATATATTTTTACCCCTCTTACTAGATACTGTAACTTTCAATTAATGTACAGTGTAAGTGGTTCAAGTCAGATAGTCACTTGGGTTCTTAATTTTTTATTCAAACTAAAAAGAAAAAAATGGAAACAAGGTTTATCTAAAATTAAATGAAATATTAATGGGACATATTCTTAAGTTAATTACAGGATATCAATCTCCTTTTGTATTTCATAATTTAAGTCACAGACTGTTTGGCCATACAATTTTAATTTCAAAACAATACTTTTTTATTTACATTTAGGAATCACTCTGAAAATTCAAAATTTTTATATTTTATATATTGATTTTGAAGAGAGGAGTGGAGGAGAAATCAAACCAATAGCTGATCAGATATTGACAATTGACATTAATCTTGTTATTTCCTCCTTGTGCTGTTTTATATTCTGACAAAAGTATTCAATCATATCGATAGGCCACCCAAGTCCAAAGACTTCCCATCCTCCTGGTAATGAATTGGAACCTTTCAGGCTTGGAATGAGAAATGAAAACGCCATCTGGTGGTCATGGGTTGTCAGAGATATTGACTTTACGATAGGGCCCTCTTATTAATGATGTTAAAACATCTCGAAGATTTGTTAAAGCAGATTTTGTTATCAACTTTTCTTCCCTCTGTTAAGTTTTATCTTTGATCAGGTGTTTTTATTCTCATATTTCCCCCTTATGATATTTTAAAGACAGTCACACCCCACCCTAAATAACCATTTTATGAAATGGAAAAAAATACTTTCTCTATCAATTGAATTTTTTGGTGGTGGTGGTGGTGGTGGGGGTGGGTCTTTTTTATCCATATGACCATATTTTTGTAATTCAAATCAGAAAAAAAACACTTATTTTTGGAGTCTTAGCACCACACTGTTAGAATATGTAATTAATGTAAGTATGTCAGACTTTCCATCAAGGATTGATGACTTTATAACAGGATTTCTTCTGCATAATAAGTTTACACATTGTTTTGGGCGTTATCTGTTAAAGTTAATTGTTTCAATGACCCTTATGTATTCCGCTATTCTCTTCCATGTGATTTAGCAGGCTTGAAGTGAAAAAGTGTGAACACTCTCATTCACAAGTACTGTATTAAAAAAAAAAAGAGTGAAAAAAAAAATAAATAAAAAGCAAAGCAGCTAATATGTTTAAAAGTTCTTATTCATTACAACAAGTACATGTACTGCAGCACATTTTACTAAAATTATGAATTTTTTTCATAAATTGATGCCCCAAGGAAATATATGCGGTACTAATTTAGTTTATTGGAAATCAGTTTTACATTAACTAAAATGAACATTATACTGCAATTTTATGTGTATGCACTCAAATAGTACAAAAATATATGCTTCTTTTTGCAGTTATGGAGGTTGGCTGCTGAAAATAAGAGGATTTAATCAAAATCAGCAGATTGGAAATTTTATAGAAAATGTGCAATTTCAGCAGAGTGACAAGTTTGTATCCCTGGAAGGATGGGATAACGGGCAATTCTGGATTGGTAGGTGACAAGAAACATCTGATAATTAGCTGACATTTTTATAATCGACATTCAGAGAGTGCTACTGCTAAATATAATCTGTCTAGTACAGCCAACTGGCAGAAAAAGTAGGTCCTAATACAGAAACTGGCAAAGATTTTTTGTAAATGGGTCAAAATTACACTATTTTTCTAGAAGTTATTTTGTCTAATTTATAAAATTTATATTGTGGTCTACACCCTATGATACTGTATCTCTACTAAACATAATTGTAAAGTATGAAACTATTTCTTACAAGGGATAAATTTTTGTGGGCTTTGACTTCATACAAGGAATACATGATAAGTGAAAGGACACTTTCCAATGTAAATTTCATTCATTTTCGGTGTTATTAACCTTGCAGTGGAAAGGTCACTGAATCATAAAAAATTCATTTGATTTTCATGAAGTAGGGAAAGGGAAATGTCTTTCTTTATTTGTCACTATAATTGTGGTTCTTGTACAGTTTTGCAAAATATATGCATTAAAACAGATTTCCTTTAGAGTTTTCAGGAATATTCATTAAGGTTCTGAGCCTAAGTTTGAATTGCATTCCTTAAAGCAATCAGTAAAAGAACTTTTGTCATCAGTAAACATGTTAAAGTTTCAGAAATTCTTATACTTATTGTGTTGTTAACAGGTTTGTTCAGAGATGAAAATGGTCAGTATCAATGGAGTGATGGACAGGTGACAAATGTAGAACGGGGCTTCTGGGCCCTCAATCAACCACTGGGCTTTCAAGATGGTAAGGATTTTGGTAGTTGTTCTGTCACTAGATAAAAACACATAGAAAATGGTCAATGGAAAATTTGCCTAAAACATAAATACAGTCAAACCTGCCTAAACAATCCGCAGTTCACTGTATTAAGTGACTTCTCTCATTTAGCCAGAGTGTGGCTGTATATACAACTTTTTGGTACTCAATTTTTTTCATTGTTTCATTTGTTAAGGGCTACCATTGAAAAACCTTTTGAATTAAACATGTTGAAGAGATGTGTTCATATACCTAATGTTAAGAATTTCATTATTTTCCAAATGTATACCACAAAATATAATATTCCTTAATGCAATGTTCTTGTGCCTTGTAGGTCACAAGCAGTGTTCTTCTATAAATGTACGTAGCGTGAGTGACTTTGGTAAATATCGCTGGTCATTGGGACCATGTGAAGTGAAGTTACCATTTGTGTGCCAAACTGTGCCATGTGCTAAGCAGCAATTCCGCTGCCAAGATGGAAGCAAATGCATCAGTTCTGATTGGTTATGCGATGGAGTTGCCGATTGTCTCGACCAATCAGATGAAAAAAATTGTTCAGGTAAGTTTGAATGAATCTTTTAATTTTTTTGTGTTTTCACTTTGAGAAGTCCTAGCAATTTTATTCAAGTTATTTTACTTTTGTAAACACCTCATTTGAAAGAAACTTGACTTCAGTCTGGGTCACGGGTCCTTCTTATATAGATTGAGCACATGTTACGGTCTGAATATGGTTCATAAGTCCTGCTTGGAAGTACACATGTAATTTTAACCTGAGTCTTTGAGTTACATGGAAAGCTTGAATAGTAATCTGCAGCTGGTTCATTGAGTTGCTTGGGTAGATTCTTGTGATAATCTTAATTGGCTGTTGATTGGACATTAAGTCATGTTTTACTTCCAATCTGATTTGTTTTTTTGATTATCTATCCAGTCCTTCTAAGATAGTCTCAGTACAATATCTAATGTACTGAATCAAAAGTACCCGTACATATTCATTGTCAATTGTCAATTTCTTCAAATACTGTATACATCAGATAAAAATCATTTACAGCAAGTTAAGTTGAGTAAATTCAATTTAGTAAGGATAATATTCACAGTGTCCATATTGGGTTTTAATGCACGTTCATTTTGTGGATTAACTTAAACCAGAATCAAGTTTGATATTATTATTTCAAGACATTAATTAAAGAAAAATAGGTTTGGCTTTGTTTACAACCTTACAACATCTATCAATCTAATGAAAGAGTTAAACTTTTTACTACCCCCGTTTTTATAGAAGCAGTGGAGGTATGAATTTGATTTATCTTGCACTTAAAAAAGTTATTAATGAACAAATGATAGGTGTGATTTAGAATTTTTTTTAAATTTCATTTATAACATTTACACTGATAATTTTCCTGTTCAGTACTTCATTTATCTTGATAATGCTTTTCCATTGATTTTTAAAGATTATGTAACCTGCTCAACACTCAGTAGACCCCAATTTTTCTCTGTCACACACTACTGGGGTGATATTTAATTTGTTGGTAAATGAATGACCAGGATGTACATGGATCTGTTTGTATTTTTCACGTTAATCTGAGAAAGAAACTCTATATCCTATAGCTGTTAAAAGCCTTGATTCGTCCCTATCTGTAGTATCTGTATCTTGTGAAAGGTAAACATGTCAAATACGAGCTTGTCAATGGCTTTTGTCTAAACTTGGAGCTGAAAGGAGGGCGTGGGCCCAAATTTGTTCTTTGTGAAACGCTGTATTCTGTCTATATGTTATTCTTATGGAAATTTTGTACCTCAAAAAATTGTAGAATAGAAATGATGAGCAAGTGTCATTAAATTCTTGAGTTTTTGTATTTGGGACTTAACGTTATTTAAAGGTTTTGAAGGAACATTTAAAAAAGAAAAAGAAATTTTTAAAAATATAAAAATCCTTTTGGCAGTATAAAGAAAGGTTTAAATAAGTAATAGTGTGAACTAATTGTAAGAAATGTCATAATGTCAGCTGTGAATTGCAGATGAAGGTCATAATTTGCGTACATTTAGAGAAACATGTCTGTGTAGTCTTGCTAGTAAGCTAGAACATTAGATACACCAGGCTACCATTGCAGTCTCTGTTGATATAGTTAGGTTGGAAAAAAGTATTCTGTCAGAGAAATTAATTGAAATGAATAAAGCTTGTTTGCATAATCTATTAAATCTTTTTATATATGGAATCAGAGGGTAGCATTAGGTGAAAGTTTTAGTTCTTCGGATGTGATTAATTTTACTCTTTACTTTTTGGGGGGGAACTAACTTTGGGAAGGGGTTGAGGTACTTTACTTAACAAATGGAGCAGATGCAGAGCATTTTATTAAATGTGACAGTTTTAGGCTAAATGCTAGTTTGATTATTAGATACTCTGAAGTTCTCACTTCGTACATTTTTTTTTCCTTCTCACTTTAAAGAGACACTTTAAAATTGGACAGGTCCAGAATTATACTTGACGTGCTTATTTATGTTTATAACCTATTTTGTTTGGAAGACAGTAGACCTCCCATGCAATTTTATACATGCAGATGCATTAATTAAGTCATTAAAATTTATTAGCAAAGGGAAGTTTGCAGGTATTTATTCCTAAATGTGACATTATTAGTCGTGGTCTTTTGTAAGAATGTTCACCGTCCTGTTCAAGAGAATTATAATAGTTTCTGTAACACATCTTGGAATGAAACTATAAGAATTGCTTTTTTGTGTAATTTAGGGGCTCAGATTTTATTATAGTTTAAGGCGGGGCACCATTGCTGTCTAGATTTTAAGGGTGAAATAGGATAACTTGTTAAGTAAACTTGCAGTTGAAATGTCGACAAAAAAGAAAGCTGAATCACAGTGATATTGCTAGAAAAAGTTTGGAATGAAAAGAAAAAATGAAATTAAGTTTGTGGAGAAAGAGTGCAATAATTTCTCTGTATATTAGGTGCCCAGGCATCTTCACATGACAGGTTTTGTTAAAAGTCCTTGGAGGGAAAAAACAGACTGGAATTTAATTTTAAAAGTGCAGCAGATCAATTATTTTGAATTTGATTGATGTTTTAGAATTTGTCAGAAAAAAAGTGACATTTTTTCAAAATGGATTCTTTTATGACTGCAAGTTCCATGAATTGTGAGAATATAATATAGATTGCATTCCAGGTCATCTACAAAAGTTGTCACAGAAAGAAATGCTGGAATGTAGAAACCCTGATACACATATATGAAAAAATCCAGCTAACAATTATGATTTTGATTATTTTGATTTTTGTTGTTGTCAGGTTATTGTGGCAATACATATCAGGGAAACACTGGAACATTCCAATCACCGTATTATCCTCATCACTACCCACCCTTCTCATCCTGTCAATGGGACATTCATACTCCTCTTGGGACAAGAGTCTATTTACAAGTAAGACAAACCCTCAGGTCATTTTACAAATTTCTGAGTGCAGCAAAACTTTTTTCTGGTAATTAATATTTGGATGAAATTCATTTTACAAATCTTTCTGAGTACAGTAAAAATGGTTATATATGGATAAAACAAATTATGGATTTATGGGTCCCATGGACTTTGCAATATATACCTGAGTTTACTATACCATCCATAAAAGAAAACAATAGATCTCGTTGAAGTGTTATTCAGCATTGGCGTCGGCAGCAAATTGAAAGTGGGGGGGCTAAGTGTAAAAAAAAAAAATTTGTACCTTCAAAAAAACCTAACAAGCAATTAAAAAAAAAAAAAAAAAGGAAATAATTCATTTCCCAAACACGAAAATCCTATTTCGTGGGGGGAGGGGGGGGGGGTTAGGTTCGAACTTCAGTACCAAAAATTTTTTTCCAAACACCACCACTTTCCCCATTTTTAACCTATACTTAGACGTATCTGTGGAAAGTGGGGAGGCTAAACCTACGAAGATATGTTCAATGTCTATACTAAGTAATATATTTGGAAAAAAAGTGGGGGGCTAAGCCCCCCCTAGCCCCCCCGGTTCCGATGCCTGTGATTCATGGCAGAAACACTAAATATGAATATAAATTTTGTTTGATTGAACATTCTTTTTCTACTTTTAGTTTGAAGCTTTTGACTTAGAAAATGGTTATGATGTTGTCAGCATTTATGATGGCCGCTCCATGTTAGATCCGCTGGTCGGAAACTACAGTGGAAGCAGCATTCCCATAATTCCCCTCTCCTCCAGTAACAGCCTTGTAGTCAAGTTTCTCTCGGATCAGGACAATCAGACCACTGGCTTTAATGTCACCTGGTTTGCAGGTGAGTTAAAAAAAATAAAACAATATATTGACAATCACAACATTTTTTTTAGATGTGTCCTTTGGACTTTCTGTACAATAACCATTGCTGATAACCTTATTCCTGAAACAAATGAAAGACTCCTGTTTTCTCAAAGATAAGTGTATGTTGAAAATATATTTTGAAGTTGAATGCCAGGTTTATTAGTATTGGTTTAAGGTACATATATCAGTTTTGTTCAACACAAGTTCATACTGATGTAAAATACAGAACAGTTAATTAAGGTGTGATGAGAGTGGATCATTGTTTTGGAATCTCAGCTTTATGAACCATTCCTTAGTTTTTGATTTTTTTTAATACATGTAATTAAGATCCAATAAATCTTAATATCCTGTAACATTAATCCATTTCTAGATGACATATATAATTTAACATAATGGAATTTTATTTTTACAAAAGAAGTTCTGATCATGGATGATATATAAGTGACATACATTTCAATATTTAGTTTGATGTACGTATTATCATCAATCATTGGCTTTGATATCGAAGGTGCCCTTCATTCCTCAAAAGAATCAAAAAAGGTTTTAATTAATAGTTTGAATTAGGACAGAAACTTAATTGTAACAAAAAAGGTGACTTCCCTAAAATCTATTCATGTCTTAATTGATGACCTTTAATGATTGTTTGGGTGTTTTAACCAAATTTTGGTTTTTGAATTTGAAAAAAAAAGAAGAGAAAACCACAGCTATTTACCTTCATCTTAATCTTAACAGTATACATTGTACTAGTATATTAATTTATTTGTATAGGTCTTGTGTATTGATCATCTTAATAAAGAATGTATTGCAGTTGATACTCATTTTTACAGAGGATTTTTTGTTCAAAATTTGAAATTTTAATTAAAAAAAAAATGTATAAAGCTTGGGATAAAATCATAAAAGGTTAATTTTTTGCTCTATTGTCTCCTAAAAATTGCAAGAAATAGTAGCTTGGTTGTTTTCTATTTCTTGGTTAGTTTTTTTTTTTAAATCAAAAAAATTATTGCAAATCCCCAATCTTTGATTGGATGCAACCTTTATTCAAAATATATAAAACTCAGTAGGTTTGAAAGATTTGATATTCTTAATGCACAAGTTGATGTGAACTTGACAATAAATGATTAATGTTATTTTCCAAAAAGTTGCAGCATACCAGTGCATTTGGTTTCAGTTCAGTTCTTTTAACTGCTGCTTCATTCCCTGCAATTTTTGTGGAATGATTTATTAAATATCTTGGCATGATGAAACACCCTTTGCTTAATTCACACTATGTACTTTATAAATAAGAGACTGCATTTAATTAGAGGGAGTAAACCTTTTCTGCAGTAAGCTTTTTCCCCTTTGTCTGTGGGGAGATATTTATTTATGGAGGGATGGGGATCACTCTTGATGTGGAAAGATTTTAATTGTGTTAGATATCTCCTGGTATCAATAAAACAAGGGTGTGTCTGATGAAATAACCTGATGAAGTCAAATGACAAAGCTACTCACAGCAACAGAAGCCTGGCATCTGGAGATTTAATGGAGATCGCTTCATAAAATGTTCATTAGGTCTAAGTTTATAGAGTCTGATTGGGGTATATGTCTGGTAAAAAATAATGTGATTTACAGTTTCAGCAAGTCTTGAAGCAAAAAAATTACAGGGAAAATTATCTTTAATAAATGCAAAAAAAAAGTGCATAAAAAATAAATTGCTATGCATTGAAAGTCCCCAGATTCATACTGAATAATGAACTTGCATATAACTAGTTTTAGAGTAGAATTGTTATTACGTGATACATGTGCATACACTAGGAAAAATAATTTACTATGCAGCAGCTATAAACAGAGATTCCAGAGTGAAAGTGTGTGAATCATGTGTATAAAAAAGCATCTGTCTTTTTCTAGATAGCCTGACACTTGTTAGTTACTGGAAGAATGTTTAGGGAAACACCTAGCTATCATCACTAAAATGAATTACCTATTTCCTATGTTTTAGCAGATAACAACTTCTTTTTTCAATAGATGAACAGAGATGTTTTATTTCAATAATTAGTTATATTATATGAACCTCTGTTTGAATATAGGACCAAAAGTCAAGGTCACCAAATTTTTGTTCTAGAATCATGTGCAGAATTCAAAATGTGCATTATATTGTGTGTAGAATTAGTTAGATGTGTGACTTACATATCTTTTTGTGTCGCCTTTTTGAGGTCCCAAATTGGCGGAGGGAGAAGGTGACCTTAAATTGAGGTACAACTAGTAGACATTTTTTCACAGTCACATATTTTGTTACCAGCTAAATACTGTCTTTTATTTTATAAGGTCCGACACTTTGATGTACCAAAGTGTGACCTGCTTGTGAAGTTTACACCTTTTGCATATTACATTATGTCTTGTTGAGATCTTATACTTTAAGTTAAGATATACATTTTGTGATTTGAATATAGCTCCTTCAGCCTTATTGAAATATCACATTACTACAGGAACCAAAATTAACTTTACTCTGTTTGGGTTTCATATTGTATTTCCACATTGTTTGAGGTACAAACTACAAAGTGTACCTTTGATTTTTTTGCATAAGTTACAAGGGTACACCTGGTTCCGTTCCACCCTGTTGTAAGATGTGTACCTTGTTCATTTGAGGTTCAAGCCTGTTAGAATAAAGTTTTACCCTCAGTTTTGTTGAGGTTCCAGCCTACTAGCTTAAAGTTGTACCCTCAGCCCGATTTAGGTCCCTCATTGTGTCTTTTCAAAGCGAAACTTTGGTTCCCTTGATATTTCAGATTGTTAGAAGTATTAACTTTGTAAGTTGGGTCCAGAGTTCTCATATAGTGTATCTTAGACCTTATGCAAGTTCCACATTATTAAGGTCCCACTATAGCTTCTAGATTGTATGATTCAATGTGTACTCTTGAGGCGGTTGAGATGAGGAAATGCATGATCATGATTTAACTGATATTCTGATAAAACATATGCTATTTTCAAAATATCTATTATTGCTTTTTTAACACATCACATAACAGATTCTTTCAAGAAATAAAAGATATTTCAATCGGCATGAATGAGGCCATTGACCTTTACTTAAACGGAAAATATAAAACCATTTTCAGGAAAACAGCAAAACTTGCTTTGTAAAGCCGTACATCATGCTTAGGCATACATCATGCTTTATAGAGAAATTGTTCTAAGATTAATAAATATGACACTTATATTGAAATGAACACATTGTAAGATTTTGAGAGCTGTTCTTTATCAAGGACAGAGTATAAAGTGTTTTCACTACATGAATGTAACGTGTGGTAGTTGCATAACAGCATTCCTTTGATTGCCTTGGAGTTTACCATGGAAACCTGTAGTGCTTTCTGGGCCCCACCCTTTCCTTATTTACTGCATCTATTTGCTGAGTTTATGTTTTGTGTATAGTACCAGCTTCATTTGGGTCTCTGTTCAAATTGTCTTGGCAATGGATATTCCATGATAATTCCCTAGCTTTTAGAGGCAGTATCTTGTAAAATTGTAGATTTTGGCGTATTTTAATCATGCTCACGTACTACGCTTTTAAGAAATAATTATGCTGGGTGTGACAACTTCCTCAATGTCAAGAAATACTTTAAATAAAGTATTATAATTGATGAGAATATTTTTTTCCCATCAATTTGAATTCGTACCCTGAGTCCTTTCAGTATTTTTTTTTTTCGCCTTTCTTATCAATAGAA
Source organism: Saccostrea cuccullata (assembly GCF_032062105.1). Lineage (NCBI taxonomy): Eukaryota > Metazoa > Mollusca > Bivalvia > Ostreida > Ostreidae > Saccostrea > Saccostrea cuccullata. The sequence goes on from NW_026925088.1 coordinate 125,109, forward strand.
TTTGTAATAGATACCAGCAACAAATGACATTTTACTGACGATTCTCCTACGATATGGCAGCTTCTGGGGTCCGTTATCTTGTAGAAGACCCCACTAATGTCAGGACTGACAAGGGCATTCCGCTGCTGAAGAATGCTCCTGATACTGGGAGTTAGGCAGATCAGATGTGTGCCAGAAATAAAGGGCCCCACTAAATGGCTTCTTGTTATGTTATCTCTTAAATGTGATGGGTGACCTCCCTTTCTCAAGTGATTAAGATTCTAGTTGGCAAGGGAAATAACTCTGTCAATATGCATAGAATACAATTATAATTTCTTTCCCATGAAAAAAGGTTATAAAATTTTTTTTTGAGTTTTTTATAAAATTGAATTATAAATTCGTATTTGTGGGAATTTATCCTTACTTTATGTATATTAATTGTTTATGTTATGCAGAAAGTGTAACAAACGATACAAAAGACTGCAACTTCTTAAAATAGATTATTTCCCATGTAGGAGTCAGAGGGGGTAGTTTAAATTAAAAATTTGCGTCAACACTTGGGAGCTTTTCTGTGACATCGATTCAGCATAACAAAGACTTGTGTTATTGTTGTCAATGATCGATTACCAAGGCATGCAAGAAATAGCAGCTCCACCCAAAAAAATCACAAGCCTGTATAAATATTCTCCAAGTACATCTCTCTGCAGGAGAGAGGAATCTACAGGGGATCTGTTTTAGAATGGATTAAACAATAGCAGGCTGGGCTCAACAGAGAATATTGTACAAGGCTTTTATAAATACTACCATAAAATGTCATTTAGAATGCATTTATAAATAAAAAAATACTACCATAAATTTTGGTGCTTCATATAAGATTTTATTTGAAAATCTTAGCAGGAACAAAAAAACTGTTACTTAGGTGCATGGTTTCAAAGAATACTTAAGGGGGAAAATGATGACATCATGCAGAATCTAATGTGTAGCTTGACATTTAAATCTTTATCAGGAAATGAAAGATTGATATCAATTTTTGAACATTATCAATTTCTGGATTCTCGGTCCACCCAAAACAGCACAGATAAGATGAAAAAACAGTTTGACTGTTATAAATCTCTTAAAATAACAGGCAGCTTTTCTTGGAGAAAGAGGTGGAGATGTTTGTACAAAAGTGAAAATAGGATTTATCTCCATCTTGTCCTGTCTTAGTGAATTCTGACAGTTAGAGTTTCCTTGTTGATCAAAACTTTGGGTTTATGAATTCAGACAGAAAGGTCTTTATGTAATGGTTCATGTTTATTTTCCCTGCAGAGATAAAAAAAAAAGGTTTTTTTATGGAAAAAAGTGCACACCAAGATGATTAGTGTGGTAAAATAAATGGATTTTGTACATGATGAGAATTTTTGTGTAGATGGTGAACTGAACCATTCTGTGTAAATTTCACACTGATTGTAGCCATTAATGACACAGAGAAAAAGAGATTATTTGCATACTTTTAGACACACCCAAATATCTATTCTCATTTTCTATTGATGTTGATTTAATGGTTGATAATAAAATAATGAACATTATGTTCAAATTTGCAAAGGAATAATCAGCTCAACAATTTTTTAGCTCACCTGAGCCAAAGGCTCAAGTGAGCTTTTCTGATCAAAATTTGTCCGTTGTCTGTCGTTGTTGTCGTCGTCGTAGTCGTCGTCGTCGTTGTAAACTTTTCACATTTTCGACTTCTTCTCAAGAACCACTGGGCCAATTTCAACCAAACTTGGCACAAAGTATCCTTAGGTGAAGGGGATTCAAGTTTGTTCAAATGAGGGCCACAGGGGAGATAATTAAGAAATAATGAATATTTGCAGTCAAGAACCACTGTGCCAGGAAAGATTTAAGGAAGCATCCTCAGGTAGTGTAGATTCAAGTTTGTTCCTGGGGGTAGGGCGGGGCCAAAATGGCCGATCAAAGTTTTACATAGAAATATATAGGAAAATTCTTTAAAAATCTTCTTCTCGAGAACCACTGTGCCAGGAAAGATGAAACTTATAGGGAAGCATCCTCAACTAGTGTAGATTCAAGTTTGTTCAAATCATGACCCCTGGGGGTAGGGTGGGGCCAAAATGGCGGATCAAAGTTTTACATAGAAATATATAGGAAAATTCTTTAAAAATCTTCTCAAGAACCACTTGAAACTTATAGGGAAGCATCCTCAACTAGTGTAAATTCAAGTTTGTTCAAATCATGACCCCCAGGGGTAGGGGGGGGGCACAATGGCTGATCAATGTGTTACATAGAAATATATAGGAAATTTTTTTTATGTATCTTCTTCTAAAGAACCACTGTGCCAGGAAAGATGAAACTTATAGGGAAGCATCCTCAACTAGTGTAAATTCAAGTTTGTTCAAATCATGACCCCTGGGGGTAGGGTGGGGCCAAAATGGCCGATCAAAGTTTTACATAGAAATATATAGGAAAATTCTTTAAAAATCTTCCTCTCAAGAACCACTGTGCCAGGAAAGATGAAACTTATAGGGAAGCATCCTTAACTAGAGTAGATTCAATTTTGTTCAAAGTATGACCCCTGGGGGTAGGGTGGGGCCAAAAAGGCCGATCAAAGTTTTACATAGAAATATATAGGAAAATTCTTTAAAAATCTTCTTTTTCTGAGGAAAGATGAAACTTGTAGGGAAGCATCCTATCAAATTGGGGCAAAAATGGCTGATCAAAGTTTTACATAGAAATATATAGGAAATTTTTTTAAAAATCTTCTTCTCAAGAACCACTGTGCCAAGAAAGATGAAACTTATAGGGAAGCATCCTTAACTAGAGTAGATTCAATTTTGTTCAAAGAATGACCCCTGGGGGTAGGGTGGGGCCAAAATGGCCGATCAAAGTTTTACGTAGAAATATATAGGAGAAATATATAGGAAAATTCTTTAAAAATCTTCTTCTCAAGAACCATGGTGCCTGAGGAAAGATGAAACTTGTAGGGAAGCATCCTCAGGTAGTGTAGATTCAAGTTTGTACAAATCATGACCCCTGGGGGTTGGGCAGGGCCACAATGGCCAATCAAAATGTTACATAGAAATATATAGGAAAATTCTTTCAAAATCTTCTTCTCAAGAATAACAAAGGCATGAATGATCATATTTTTGTGGAAGCATCCTCAGGTGGTGGACATTCAATTTTTGTTCAAATCATGACCCCAAGGGGTAGGGCGGGGCCACAACATGGAATCCAAGTTTTACATAGAAACATGTAGAAAAAAATCTTTAAAATTCTTTTCAAGAATAGCAAAGCCATGATTAGTCGTGTTCATATGGAAGCATTCTTGGGTAGTGTAGATTCAATTTTGTTCAAGACATGACCCCTTTGGGAATAGGATGGGGCCACAATGTAAGTTCAAATGTGAAGGGCAATAAAGCCACAGGTAATCAAAGAAATATACATGCATCCTTAGTTAGTGAAGATTCAAGTTTGTTCAAATCATACCATCTCCCTTTTAAGGATTGGTTTAGACCACTACTGGGTTTAAACTTTTCAACCATAAACTGATTTCTGCTTTTTTCCTATCCACATTGCTCAGGTGAGCGATGTGGCCCTTGGGCCTCTTGTTTCCCTTAAATTTGATTTTGCAGTCTAACAGAACAGGTGCAGTACTTTATCGTTCAGTGACTTTCATATTAGACTTTGATTAGGCTGGCTAGTTGAATCCAGCACCTGATAATTTGACAGTCCTGTCAAATATTTCACAAGGTTTCACTAATTCTTATTCTGAGATTCCCGTCAGCTGTGGAGCCTTTTTTAGTTAGGTGTTTTCTTCACTCCTATCAAATTACTGCTCTAGGTCTTCAAACCCTTGAGATAATCCTTTCAAGAAATAGATAGAACAATTATAATTTTGGGCGTAAACATTAATTTGATGCTCTCTGAGTTTGAACTTGTTGGAGTGAGAATTGGCTCTGTTAATCCTCCTGCAGAGAATTACACAGCATCTGTGTTCACTGCACTAAAGGCTCAGGGAGTGTCACAACAATCTAAGAGCATGCTGCGTATTTATTTATAAACAATTCTCATTTTCTGTGCAATTAAGAAAGTGAAAATAGCTGTTTAAGTTATAAAACATGTCTAAAGCTTTGCAATACAGTTAGAGTTAAAATTGTTTTATACTATTCTGGTTTATATCTTATATATCAAAAAAGAAACTAGTACATGCAGACATGTGAATTTGAAGAAAGGAAAATCTTAAATAATTTTTTGTGTAAATTCAGTGAAACAGATTGTAAATATACTTTATGCCAAGGACTTTTCCTGGAACATATGCCAAAAATATTTTTTTAAAATGATGATTTAGAAATAAAGGAAGTTAGACAAATAGAACTGGAAATAGTTTCTTTTTAACAGATAAGCCTCCTGATCTCTATGATACATTTGAACAGAATGGTTACCTGCGACTTGAAGTTTGAAGTTTTGTGTAAGAGGGAGAGCAGGTTGATTTAATGTGTGTCTAACATGATCCTCTGTGGACCGGTGACAGGCCTGGAGTTGACACACCTCATGTTTCTGGCTTGTTACATTCCTGTTACAGACCGTGTAAGGCTGTTGTGACTGATGTCTCCGTTTGTCATGACAAGACTTTTTATACAGACTCAACAACCCCTCAGTTGTCTCCCAAAGCTCTGACTTGTGTCCTAATTATTGTGAGCAGTAATTAGTGTTGTCAAAAGCAGATCGATTTCAGGTGCAGCACATTAGTGTATCTGTTAAGCAGGTACGTTATATGGATCCTGGTCTTTAGAGGAAACAATATTCTAATATATTTGTAATATTTCTTTGATTTATCACTTTTCTCCTTTACATTTTCTCTGCAAAAAATTTTTGAAATTAACTCCTTACAAAGTCTAATAGAGCAAGCTAATTCAGAGAATCTGTTTCCACCTGCTTAAGAAAAAAAAAGAAAAGAAAATACATGCATGGATGGATGGGGGGAGGCGGGGTCAAGGGAGGCACATAAAGAAGGGAGGGTGGAGCCATGGTAAAATATTTAGGCCAAATTTCTCATAAACGCAAAGGCTTCTTGAGATGTATTGCCCTGAAATGAAAGTTTTACACACATACACTGAGAATGTTTTTTTTTTTTTACCTTGACCTTTGACATTTTGACCTGAAAATAAATAGGAGTCTTCCTCAGGCCATAGGATGTTGTATCAAGTTTCACTGCAAGATCTCCAAGGTTTCTCAAGATATTGCATGAAAAGGAAAGTTTTAAAATAGAATTTGTGACCATGATATATGACCTTTTGACCTCAAAATCTGTAGGGACCTTTCTTAGGTCATGCTTTTACATGTTGGGAAATAAATTATATCTTTCATTCCAGTTTTTAAAAATTTTAGGTTAATTTACTTAATGTTGTACTTTATTTTGTAGTTGCCATTGAGGGCTGTGGTGGCACATTGAATGCTACATCCCAGTCTCAGTGGGTTACCTCCCCTGGTTATAAGAAATCTCAGTATGTTAACAACCTCATCTGTGACTGGACGATCACTGCTCAACAAAACCTGATCTCACTACAGGTAGGTGTCTGGACAATCACTGCTCAACAAAACCTGATCTCACTACAGGTAGGTGTCTGGACAATCACTGCTCAACAAAACCTGATCTCACTACAGGTAGGTGCACTGGACAATCACTGCTCAACAAAACCTGATCTCACTACAGGTAGGTGCACTGGACGATCACTGCTCAACAAAACCTGATCTCACTACAGGTAGGTGTCTGGACAATCACTGCTCAACAAAACCTGATCTCACTACAGGTAGGTTTTCTGGACAATCACTGCTCAACAATATTTTATCTTAGAGCAGGTAGGTGTGGCTCAGACTTGTGCAGCAATTCTCAGACTGTAAATTATGTCAAACTGGCAAGCCAGTGAACTGGGTAGAGTTAATGCAATATAGATCATCTTTTAAAAGCCATGTAATCTTATATTATAAATAGCATAAAAAGTGATTTTCACAAGTTCAGTCAGTGAAAAAAAGAGATTAAGTTAAGTGGAAAATAGGAAGATTTACATTGAAGTGTTGAAGTTTGCATTAATTTTCAGGTTTAATTAACATGACTTGAATCTAACGGATGATGACGTGAAAAAAGTTTAAACGAGTTTTTAAATGCAAGATTATGTACTATATTCCAAAAGTAGATAAAAAAAAATACCAAAGCATGTTCAAACTGAAAAGCAAAGATGAAGAAGTAAAGTGTGCGAATAATAAAAGATAACTGAGAAAGAAGCTAGCTTAAGATATCTCAGATGTGTTGACATTTTTTGTTAAGAAGTGTAATGTAGTTTTTAAAAAAATGTGTTACAATAAGCACATGGTACATTTGATTCCCCAAGAAGTTATGAGAACTATATATTTCACTGCAACAGCATTGTTTTATGCAGTTTCCTAGAATTAAATGCATTAAATGGAAACGCTTAGATTGAGTTTCATGTTGTAGATTGAGGATATTTCCCTGGGGTCAGGGGACTGGGTGGAGATTAGAGATGGGGACACGGAGAACTCGGCTCTGTTTGGGAGGTACACCGGTGAAACTTTACCTCCCGTTATCATCTCTACTGGTCACTGTCTCTTCATTCGGCTCCAGGCCGACAGGGAGAAAGTCGGGAGAGGATTCAACATTTCATATAAAGCAGGTACGTGTCAAAAGTTGTGTGCCTCCATTTAAATGTTGAGGTCCATGTCAGTCCTGAGAAAAGCATGTTACCCCTCCACTGAAGTGGCAAGACTATTCCACTAATAAAGCTCTTCTGTTGTCTATAATATCTAGTCTTATCAAGCAAAGGTCATATCAAAAGATTATAGATCATATACATGTACTTAAAAAGCAGAAAGTATAAAAATGCATTGGTTTATTATTCCTTTAACATTTGTTTATTATTCAGGGTGCAATAATATCATAATAAACAAGGAAGCTGCCATTATTTCATCTCCTGGCTACAAACTGGGAGCCTCGTATCCACTCAGTCTTCAGTGTTCATGGCTCATCACCAACCCACGTAATACACAACTCACCATCGTATTTGACGACAACTTCGACACCGAAGTGGACTTTGATGTTTTAACAGTAATTATTTGATAAAATTTAAACTACTGTAGAAGCACAAATTTTCGTGGGCATAAAATTTCGTTCATCGGTAATAGTTTCGTGGGCATTTAATTTCGTTGTTTTAATAGTAAACCTATTCAATATATAGTCATATAAAATTTCGTGTGGGATTTAATTTTTTATTATAAATTTTTTTACGAAATTTAATCAAATATTTTTAAAAAGTGTTGTTAATTTATCAAACATTTTAAAAAGTTTGATTTTTAAGCAAAGTATTATTATTTTTTTCTAAGAATGAAGTTCAACCATGTTTTAAAATCAGTTTTATTTCTACTTACTTATCAAAAAGTTGATAAACTTAATAAATATACATTGTATTACATTCAGTTTAAGAAATATTAAATTTCAAATGTTGACATGGAGCCTCTGTTCTTTTTATAGCTTATAAATGGATCCTCGTCAGAGGAACCTGGTGCTGTGATAAGTAGATATTCTGGGACCAATGGACCTTCTGTCACACGTTCACGTCAAGGTCATTTCAACATTTCCTTCATCTCAGATGACCTTGTATCAAGGCCAGGCTGGGGAGCTACCATATCATACGGTGATTATTGCTGTGTTTGTTAAATTAAATCAGAAAGTTGTCAATGTTAATGTATTCTGAAACCAATTTTATGAATATCTTTTCATCTTCTATTAATTGAGACAAATTGTTATTGTGTAGGAAATGGAAATACAATATAAAAAACATAAATTAATCTAGATATGAAACAAGTAAATGAACGTTTTAATAAGTTAAAATTATTAAATATAGATTGTCCAAAGTTGGAGAACTTGTCCAAACACCTGCATGTGAGTAGTCTGAGAGTGGAGTATGGGACTGCTGTCAAATTTACCTGTGATACTGGCTACCTGTTGGAAGGGGCCACAACTCTCATCTGTGATATAAATGGAACCTGGTCAGACTCACTGCCCACCTGTAAAGGTAAGGGTTCTATTGATCTGTAACCTTTTAGACATTGTAGTACATAAAGTCTCTGCTTTACTAATAATTACCATATTTTATGAAGCAATATTTTTTTTTATAAAGATGATCACCTAAGTACTTCTTAACAAATTTTCATACAGTTATTTTTGAAATACATTTTGTAAGAAATTCCAGAATTTAAACAAATTGATCATGAACTGGTCTGTTTTTAGAAATAAACTGTGGATCACCGACTGTCCCCAACCATGGAGCCATAACTTGGTCTAATTCCTCGTATTACACAGGACTGGTTCAGTATAAGTGTGATGTGGGGTATCGTTCGCTCGACCCACTTTCCTCAAAATGTCAAGGAAATGGGCAGTGGAGTTCTGTTCCTAAGTGTGAAAGTAAGTCAATTTTTCAAGTGTGTTACCCTATAATCAATGTTCTCTAATCTTGGAATAATATCAATAGAAAAATTTGCCATTTCATGAAATAAGTGAGAGGTTTATGCATTAGGTTTGTAACCAAGAACTCTTTCTTACCAGTTTTAATACCACCATCATGGATAGAAATAAATTTTGCTTTCTGTTTATTTTCTTATTTTAGAAGTCAGATGTCCAAAGTTAGACAGTCTGCAGAATGGATCAATTATCTATGACTTTGATCCCTCTTATGGCCAGAAGGTTTACTTCATATGTAGAGAGAACTACCGACTTGTTAATGCCTCAGAAATTGTTTGTCAAGATAATGGACAATGGTCTTCACTAATGCCAAAGTGTGCACGTAAGTAATATTAGTTTTATTTATATCAAAGCTTAAAAAATTGTGTTTTAAAGCTATGTGCCATAACAATTTTAAAACACAATTATAACAAAAAATTTGGTTATATATATGTAAATTGTTAGATCTTTTAAGTATATAATATATTTTAAAGTCACAGGGGATAAAAATTATGTAAGTGTCAATTCCTTACAAGCATGAATGCTATAACCTCATTTTATGGTAAATAAATCAACTTTTTTCTCTTCAGTCCCCCTCTGCCTCACCTACAAAAAAATTACATTTTATAGCTTCAAAACTCTGTCATGACAATATATATATATATACTGATGTTTTTCTCTTCAGCCCCCCTGTGCCCTTACTTGCCTATCAGTAATGGACGTACCAGTGTGGTCCAGCCGGTGGGCGGGACTTCTGTCCAGGTGACCTGTAACCCTGGCTATCAACTACAAGGCCCCCAAAGTGTCAGCTGTTACCTGGATGGAACCTACCAGTCCAATCTACCCTCCTGTACAGGTAAATCCTATTAAAAATTCACTTCAATTCTAGTGTACCATTGAAATGTTTTTTGAAACATTAACAACTTTTGGAATGTCAAATAAGCTATCACCTATCATTTTTCAAAGTGAATCAAGGGCCTTGATCTGCATAGGAAAGAAAAATCCAGCTTTGAAATATAAGATATCTGTCATTTTTCATGTGTTCAGCAATATTTAGAATATGGAGCTTTGTGTTTCAATGCATTATATTTTTAAAAAATGTTAATGATTGTAAAGGACTTATGTATGCATGTGTGTGTGTTCAATGCATTATAATCTATTTATTAGCCCATTTTGTAAATGTTAATGATTGTAAAAAGACTTAATTATGTATGCATGCATGCAGCTACACACATATCACAATGTGTCTTTGTAGATGTAAATGAGTGTGAGAATAGAGACCTGTGTTACCCCCACATGTGTCACAATGTGATGGGGAGTTACCAGTGTAGATGTTCACATGGCTACCAGAAACTTAATGAAACATCGAACGAATGTCAGGGTATGTAGGTTAAGTATGATAGTTCCAAGACTATTATCATACCAAGTTTTCAAATATGATCATTCAATTTTATTGTATTTGTAAAATGTCATTTGATTGGATTAAAAAAATAAGTGTATATTGCAATAGCCTGCATTGCTTACATCACAATATGACCTGTCAAATATTTGTCATTTTGCATGATGTAGTTTGTAGATGTTTTGCAATTTAAGTCATTTTTGAAGGAAAATTTTCTTATTTTTTACACTTAATGAGAGAAAATGAATTTACGAGCTACCCAAGTTATACTACTATTAAATGGGTTAATTGTAACAGTTTAAAAGATTTATTTATAAACCTCTGAACATTGAGCTATGGAGCATAAGCTTTCCCCAGTCCAAAATTTACAAATTAACTTGTGTAGCTATTAAAATTTTAAAAGCATGAAAGATTATATGTAATAAATTTTTAAGTTGTTAGCTAAAAATGATAAATTTTATTACATCTATTAGATAGTATACAATTAGGAATATGACATTCATCATGCACGCTTTTGTAGATATTAATGAGTGTGAGAGTGATGTTTGTGATCACCGGTGTAATAACACAGTGGGGGGCTATATCTGTGAATGTAAACCTGGCTATCAACTCTACAGTGGAAATGACGTCATCGTCCTGAACCAAAGAGTGCTTATTCCCAACAAAACCTGTATAGGTATTGATTACTCTTGTAAAGAAATATAAAGTAGACTTAGAATTTTTAAAAATTTCCTAAAAGAAAAGCAGTTTTTATAATGACTGTATATGTTTGCAGTATTATATTTTCATGAAAATGTAGATTAAAAAAGGAAGACAGTGAAATAATAACTCAATCAATATTGAACAATCTAACTTTCTTGCTAAATGTTTATGATACCCAATGATATTCTTTTTCAGTGTCATGTCCAGCCTTCAACGTGTCCAATGGAGGGAGAGGTTTTGCCAACACTACCAAGCTGCCAGATAATACTTATATCTACCCCACCTCAATGTTTATCTACTGTCCCTTTGGAACTCTTCCCTTGTGGAACACCACCACCATCTACTGCCAGGCCAATGGGACGTGGTCTTATAACATCGACAGCTGTATAGGTAACAATTAAATATACACTGTTTTAAGGTCTAGATTTTGAAAGAACCTATAAATTTTTTTAAAATACCGTTCATTAAATATAAAATATAAACATCTTAATAGCATTTAATTTATGATAATCTACATATTAAAGTTAAATTAGGCTGTTGAAATTATTTTATATGATTTTTTTTTGTTGGTAATTTTTCAAAGAAAATGGAAAAAAAAAGATTTATATCCAAATATCCTTGATGCCTTAGAGCTAAAATTTTAAAATAAATAAGCTAAATTTTTTAAATACCATTCAGTATATATATAAGATATAAACATCTTAATAGCATATAATTTATGATTTATCTGTATCAAAGTTAAAGTAGGCTGTTGAAACTTGACTCACTGTTATTTTCTTTCACTTAGATCAACTGTGTGAAACTCTTCCAACATTAGAGAATGGCTATGTTTACTATGACCGAGATCTATTGAGGCTTCATGGATATACTGCAGAAGGTTACTCTTTGTATACCCAGCTATAGAAAGTGTGTGTCTGAAATCCTTAACAAACTAATGAATTGGATATGACAACACAAATTTCATACGTATGGGATATTTTTTGTCATCTTGGGTTAAAGAAAGATTACTTTTTAGATATTATCACTTTCATTATAGGATATATTTTTGACTATCAATAAATTTTGAAATCTTACAAGATTATGTGAAAGAATGATGACTGTAAGTGGTAACTATTTTTGTAAAATTAACAATAATATATATTGACATAGATTGAGTAACTTTAATGCATTGTTCTATTCTTCATTTTAGCAAAGACATGTATAAGACCAGTAGAGCCAGTCCATGGATTTGTGAATTATTCAGGTGTATCTTATGGGTCAGTGGCTACCTATAGCTGCCAGTGTGGTTACACTCTGATGGGGTCAAAGGTCAGGCACTGTCAAGGAAATGGAGTTTGGAGTGGTAACAGTACCATATGTGTAGGTGAGTGGTCATAGTGATTGTAACCTTACCATATGTTTAAGTGAGGGGTAAATATACCACATGTTTGAGTGGTAACAGCACCATATGTGTACTTAAGTAGTAACAGTACCACTTGTGTTGATGAGTGGTATTAAGTTATTAACAGAAACATATGTGTCGGTAAACAGAGAACAAAAAGGTATTTCTCAGGTTTAGTCAGGAGAGCTGTATAAAAAGTATGATTAGAAAATAATAATTGATGAAATTGAGATAAAGAAGATGTATCAGTTGCTTATTTAAGAGAATATGACACTGTCTACTTTTTTAACAGAGATGGAATGTTCTACACCCACTGTGCCCTTCAATGGTGGTGTATAAAAAGTATGATTGGAAGAAATTTAATAACCTGATGAAATTACTCTCTCATAGGTAATTGTCAGTTAAATCTGCTTATTTAAGAGAATATGATAGTGGTGGCTAGATAGCTTTTGGAGCACCTTACCGGATAGGGGGCCTGGGATGGAATGTTCTGGTCACCCAATTTCTCCTCTCCCGTTTCATTTCGTGCTGTGTGGTATATAGGTGAAAGACCTGCCAGGGATGTCTGGGGTCTTTGGAGGGCCAAAGACCAGAATTTCATACACCTGTCAGAAAGGTTACTCTCTCATAGGTAACTGTCAGTTAAATCTGTTACACTTGTTTAAATTAGTCTTTTTTATCCTGTTTTAGAATTCTTTGAAAAAAGGAATTCTAATTTGCATTAAAATTATGTTGAGAAGGACTTACCTGTATTAGAACTCTGTTAAAATTAACTAATTGTTATGATTTTTCAGGGTCTACTCATTCCACTTGTGCCTTACCAGAGGAAACCACTATTCCTGACCTCTTGCTGTTGTTAAAGGTCAAGTTCAAGGGAGATAACAACATCAATGCAGGATGTGCCCAAAAATACGGAGATGTGTTAGCGACCAAATATAATGAAAGCATTCGTAACCTGCCTGCCTGTTCCTCAGTGCACTTGGATGTTTTAGACTCCAGCAAGATAAACTTTTCTGGCTCTGAGGTAAAGCTTTGTAGAAATGTTTGCTTTTGAAAGTTAACCATTACATGCTATTTTTGCTGCAACTTTTGTTGATTTTCAGATCACTCTTGGGACATCAATAACACTGAGAGGCTCTGGCTTAGCGGTGTGCAGTTGTTCATCAGACATCATACAGAGCACACCAGCAAGTATACACTGGCAAATAACTGTAGCAGGTTGTCCAACGCTGGCTAATAAAGACTCGGCAACACCAGAGAAGAAGTTTCTGGAGAGGGTTCAGGATTGGAAATGTCCAGCAGACTTCACTCTACAAGGTCGGACGGATGGCTGCCAAGACGACGCCTTGGTTCCTACATGTCGGAAAGTCACTGGTAAGATTTATATATCCTATACATATAAAAAATTATCTCTTCTCTTTTATGTAACTCTAGAAGTACTAATTGTTGATATTTTCTGTTACTAAATTGCTTGGAGTGGAATGAGAATTATATTTGTATATGCATCTTTTCTTTGTCTCTGGCTGTGGTCTTTTTTATCTGGTCATTCCCCTGTAGATTATAACTAATAGTTTATTTTGATATGGTGCCAGTATAAAGTGTTGCATGCCATTTGACATTTATTGTTTGATTTTAAGAATGTTTAGATACAGAGGAGCCTGTTGAAATAACTTCTACCATTTCTACACCTCTTACATCTCAATCTACTGCAACCATATTATCAACTACTGCAGCAGAGGATCAAAGGACTGAAAGTACTCTTACCACTGAAGAACCAGCAGAAGTGGTCACAACTGTAACATTTACACAAGATTACACATTGTCATCAACTAGTGCACGTACAGAACAAATAACAACTAAAACCACATTTATAAATGAACAAACAACTTCAACTAGTGCAGAAAGCAGCACACTGTTCTTAAACACAACTTCACTTCCTTACTCAGACTCTGTTTCAGACTTATCTACAAAACCCCCACAAACATCTTCATCAATACAAACAACTGTAATAAGTACAACAGAAAATCTTAATCCTGCAACAACAAAATCAACAACAGCAACCACAGAGGCAATGACAGAAGTTACAGGAGAATTGCAAGCATCAACCACAACGTTTTTACCTTCACAAACAGTTTTAACAACCACTTCTACGGAGGCACTATCTACCAAGACAACAGAAACTGTTACAACAGATGCTGCTACAAAATCAAAAGAGCCTTATTCAACAACCTTAACATTGACAGATCTTACTTCAAAAAAGGCTTCTTTAACAACTACAACAGAGACTCTTACAACATCTTCAATGCTAAAATCTTCAACAACAATAGATCAAAGCAAAACCACAACAACAGAAGCTCTAGATGCTCATACAACAACTTCAACAGCAGAGACTCCAACAACAACATCCACAACAACAGAGGCTCCAACAACAACATCCACAACAACAACAGTGGCTCCAACAACAACATCAGAGGCTGCAACAAAAACAACAGAGGCTCCAACCACTACAACTACAACGAAGGCTCCAACAACAACAACAGAGGCTGCAACAACAACAACAGAGGCTACAACAACAAAGACTCCAACAACAACAACAAAGGCTCCAACAACAACAGAGGCTCCAACAAAAACAACAGAGACTCAAACAAAAACAGAGGCTCCAACAACAATTCCAACAACAATAGAGGCTCTAGATGCTCTTACAACAACTTCAACAGCAGAGGCTCCAACAACAACATCCACAGTAACAGAGGCTCCAAAAACAACAACCACATCAACAAAGGCTCCAACAACAACATCCATAACAACAGAGACTCCATTATCAACAGTGGTTCCAACAACTGCTCAAACATCAGAGACTTCAATAACATCCTCATCAACAAAGGCTCAAACCAGAACCACAACAATTGAGGCTCCAACAACAACACAAGTTCCAACCACAACAGTAGAGGCTTCAACAATTTTATCAACAACAAAGGCTCCAACATCAACAGAAGCTCCAGCAACAACAAAGGCACCACCAACAACTAAAACAACAGACGCTCCAACAACTTCCACATCAACAGTGGTTCCAACAACTACCAGAATTACAGAGATAACAACAACAGAGGCTCAAACAACAACCAAGACAACAGTGGTTCCATCAACCACCACAAGAGTGGCCCCAACAACAACCATTACAACAGAGGCTCAAACAACTTCCTCATCAACTAAGGCTCCAACAACAACAGAGGCTCCAACAACAACCACAACAACAGAGGTTCCAACAACAACATTGAAAACAACAAATGCTTTAACAACAACCACAACAACAGAGGCACCAACCACTACCACAACAACAGAGGCTCCAATAACAACAGAGACTCCAACAACAACAACCACAAGAGAGGCTACAACCACTACCACATCAACAGAGACTCCAACAACAACTACAACAATAAAGGTTCCAACAACAAGCACAACAACAGAGGTTCCAACAACAAGGGCTCCAACAACCACAGCCACAACAACAGAGGCTGCTACAACAACCACAACAACAGAAACTCCCACAACAACCACAACAACAGAAAAGCCAGCAACAACCACAACAACAGAGGCTCCAACAACAAAAACAACAACAGAGGCTCCAAAAACATCAAAGGCTCCAACAACAACCACAACAGAGGTTCCAACAACCCCAACAGAGGCTACAACAACAGAAGCTCCTACAACAACAGAGGCTCCAACCCAAACAGAGGCTCCAAGAACAACATCCACAACAACAGAGGTTCTAACAACAACAGAGGCTCCAACAACAACCACAACAAAGGCTTCAACAACAACAGAGTCTCCAACAACAACCACAACAACAGAGGCTCCAACAACAACCACAACAACAGAGGTGCCTACAACAACCACAACAACAGAGGTGCATACAACAACCACAACAGAGGCTCTAACAACAACAGAGGCTGTTACAACAACCACAACAACAGTTGCTCCAACAACAACAAAGGCTCCAACAACAACAACAGAGGCTCCAACAACAACATCAATCGCAACAGAGGCTCCTACAATAACAGATGCTCCAACAACATCCACAACAACAACAGAGGCTTTTACAACAACAGAGGTGCCTACAACAACCACAACAACAGAGGCTCCAACAACAACCACAACAGAGGCTCTAACAACAACAGAGGCTCCAACAACAACAGAGGCTCCAACAACAACCACAACAACAGAGGCTCCAACAACAACCACAACAACAGAGGCTCCAACAACAACAACAACAGAGGCTCCAACAACAACGAACAACAACCAGCCCAACAACAGAGGCTCAAATAACAGCTACAACAACAGTAGCTTCAACAACCACAACAACAGTGGCTCCAACTTCTGATTTGTCTTATACAATTTCACTCACAAATACTTCTCAAACACCCACCACAAGCACATATGTACCAACAACTTCTACTACTACTACTGCACAGACAACAACAACCGAACCACTGATAGCTGAAACAACAACACCAGGAACAACATTGGCTGCCTGTAAGATTTTATAGTTTTATCTAACATAGGTTAAATTGTCTAACATAGGGTAAAATAGTTCAGGAAGAAATGGAGAATCCACTGCATTGTGTAGATTTTAGTGGTTTAGCTGCATTATTTTCTCAGTCATAGTTCAGTGTGTAACAAATATTTGGCCATTTCAATGAAAAAGTCTTAAACTATGACCAATGATAAAGTTCAAAATTTACCATCTGTTAGGTCTTAAGGTTAATTTTAACTTAACATAATATGCTATTTCCAAGGTTTTTTTTATATTTTGTATGTGTCTTATATGTCTCCCAATAAAGCATGCATACATATGAAATCAACAATTAGCATGATTGACATGTAACAGAATTAAGTCGGAATGATGAGCATGAAGTGATGCCTGTTTGTAGAGTCAGTGGATTATCATAAGTTATTGTAAGAGTACAGTGATCTTGTGTCATTGTAACAGGAAAATATTAGCATGACAGGGCTTTTCAACATAAAAGTTTACATGTTTGTGTTTTTTTTATCTTTAAATTTGTTTCAATAAGCTGGCAAAAAAATTTTGATGATCTTTAGGTGAACAAGTCAGGTAATCAGAATTTAACCCTCAGTCCATTTTGATACCTGTCCAATATAAAAATTTGCAAGACTATATATATTTTTTTTTTGAAAATCATTTTTACCTCATCTTAGACTAAAATAAGTATTAACTCATGGATAAGTATAAAAAAAAAAATAAATACACATTATACCAAGAAATGTCTGATTTCAATGCAGAATTTTGGTTTCCATAACAGACAATTTGTATGCATGTATTTTTTTAGCTCTTCTACCTCTGCATTATGGGATTTATTGGACTTACAAATATCCAGCATATCCTCAAGATACTACCTGCCAACAGAGTTTGGAAAATGTATATGTTAGCAATCTTGATAGCAGCAGAAAAGCAGTTGATAATGCAATGGCAGATTCCGCTAATAGGAAATCCTGTAAAGGGGTTACTTTGTCAGTAACTCGAGAGAGGCCCTACATCACTGATCCATACCAAGAGGTAAGAACTGGCCTGAAAAAAGCTCTAAGGCATGGATTAGCCAATAATATTCTAAAAATATGAAGTTTTGTGGATTTCCAATATCTCAATTACTGAATTTTTAAAAATACATATTTTTTAAACAGTAAATTTAATGAAACTTTAATGTCACAAATTTCACAAAAAAATTTCCACATATAAAACATTTCTTGATCACAGTATGTTTAAATTTCAAATTTTGCAATTAATTTCTTGTTCCAGTTTATTTTCATTTTGAAAATTGGTTTCATGGGTAGCCAGACTCCAGTGGAAACTTGTGCTATGGCTGTCAATGGCACCATCAACTCCAAAGTAGAGAGTTTATTTAATGAAATTGAGAACAATCAACCCTGTCCCTCTATTTATCCCTTCTCAAGTCGCACACTGTCCAAAGAGTATACCTGGATGTGCGGGAGTGACAACTATAGCTATGACGCAGCCCAGCATCTCTGTAAACTGAGACTCCAGAACCTGGCGGCGTCCTTCTACCGCCCAGACTCACGGGCCGACACCCAGCCCGAGGTGGTGATACAGACGGTACCACGACTGGAAACCACCAGTACCACCACTCCTGTAGTCTCCACCACCACCACTGTCCCGAGTTCTACCAGCATTGTGGTTCCGACCTCCACCTCACAGACACCTGGTTAGCTAACAAACGGCTTCATGTTTCGTATCTGTCACTATTTTTATTTTATTTTTTTTTATAAATTGGTGTTTGTTTATTGTATTTCCATACATATTATGTACATTTTGTTTACACCTGTGTCTGTTTTATTTAGAATTCAGTGGACTGGAAGTAAATTTCAGTCTTCTATATTCCAGAATGATCATGTGTTCATTTATAATCAAGCAAATTATAAAAATTATGTATACAGATTTGTTTTTATAATTATTACATGTATTTCTATATTTCTTTTAAGTAGAATGATGCATGTTTTCTTGGTTACAATTTCCTCTGTCCCTTTTAGATATGCATGCTGCATGATATGCATATTAATATGACAATTGTAGAAATCTACCTTGTTGTATTTTGACTCTTTCTCTCCATCCAAAGCAAGACTACTGTATTTTTCATGATTAATTGTAAACCCCCCTTTTTTGGATATATCGAGTTTCATAACCTACCCAGTCGGCAAATAAATAAGTATCAATTATATGTTTATACATGTCTACTTTTCATTCCCCAGTGTTCCTTTTTGTGCTAATGTTTGTTCCATTTTCCAGTTGAACCAGACCAGACTCCATTCTTTATCCTGGAGTATAACTTCACCCTACAAAGTGAGGGGTTAACAGAAGATTGTAAGAAGAGATTGCGTGAAGATGTAGAGCAGGCCGTCCAGCAGACCAGTGCGGCTATTCAACAGATCTTCCCTCACTTACCAGACTGCGACCACATCACAGACGTCAAGCTCCTCAACACCATGTCCAGATTCTCTCACGACCCAACGACAAACCAGGTCTGTCATTTTAAAAGTGGCCTCAAATTCAAGTTTTCATTCGTCTTGTTGACATTTACTACTTGTTTGGAAAAATACTAATTATTTCTTACTACTAAAGCATGCCAAGAAGAGAATAAGAGTGTATAAAATAAATAAGAAAAGGAGGCATTTGGAAATCATTCAAAATGTTATATTTATCTGCATGCTCTTTGTTTCGTCTTAAGATTGACTTGAGGTCAACATCTAGTTATGGCAGAGTTGCTTTAGGTTTTCAGCAGGCTGCTTAGAATAAAGGATTTTTTCCCCATAACAGAACCGAACTGTGTTTGTGCTGTGCATTAGGCATCATTTTCCATTTGTCAATAAGAGTTTTTTAATATGTTGAATTTATCTCTGGAACAGTCAAACCAATATCAACCATTTTTTTGGCATAAATACAGTAAGCATCTGTGGAGTAAGGTCTGGGAGTATAAATCAATTTAATGAATTTAATGGTCTTATCCCATACCTGAAACTTTTTTCTGCTCTTTAAATTTTGGGTAATGGGGGTGGGAGGGGGTCCCTTTGTCTTATGAAGGGCCTGTCTTAAAATTGTCTTTGTTCTAAAAGACAAAAATTGGCTGTCTTGAATACTGTATCAGAAACATATTGTACAAAAGATTTTTTTCATCCTTCAGCTTGTGTGACAGTTGAAATTCTGGGTTCTTTGCATGGTGCTTAATTGCTTGCATTATTTAATATACAGTTAAAGTATATCTTTAGGGAGTTAGCAAGATTCCAGTTCCCAAAGACCAGGACTATTTCCTGATGCAAAGTGGAGGGAAGTAGTCTTGATTGAGGGGAACTGGAATCTTGCTAACTCCCACTAGATATACTTTTAACTGTTTTATTATACCGATACAAACGTAAAATGTAGAGGATTCAGATAGCCTGATCTCAAAGCAGGGATTAGCTCAGTGATCTAACGCACGGGATTAGTCCATTCACATATCATACCAATGTAAAAGTAAAATCTAGAGGAATATGGATAACCAGAAATTAGTTTTCGAAGCAGGGATTAGCTCACTTGACTAACACATGTTGATAAGTCCATTCTTAAATATTTCTAGTGAATTAGTCACATCTAACGATCTAATGTTATATAAGGAAAAAAATCACTAGAGCCTGAGTAGAGGTATAATAATCATAAATGACAAAGAACTGTGCACTGGGTAAATAAAAGCTATTAAATCAACCCGGGAGATTGTATGTTACCCATTGTGCAGTATTTCTTCAGATAAATGTTAAAAACTAACAACTGACTGGACACATTCCCTTTGCAGTCTCTGCAGTTTGATCTTAGGTTCTTGGAGAACGAAACGGTAAGCTATTCAGTGTATCCACCCTAAATCTCAATCTGGCTTGTAGATCTCTTTTTAGTTACTTTCTTGGAGAAAAAAAAATATTGGTATATTTTTTTTATGATCCAATCATTGCAAGTGCTTTGTGCGATACCTTAATGGGTTTGGATTATAGAGAATTCTATGATAATGCTTTGTTATCCAAACTCATCACTTGGCATGCTAATCTGTGCAAAGCTTTCTGCTTGCTTTATACACCATTTTAAAAAAATATATGTTTTTAGCAGTAGCATTAGTCACCCATTTAAATCACATGATGCAGAATGTACTTATAAACAAAAACAAAAAATATTGTTATTAATATCCTTTTCATCAAATTTATTTGGTATTAAGTGTATCATTAAATCATCTTGTAAGCATATTTTATAGCTTTATGTCAGCATGTTTAAAATTCAGAGATTTTTCTGGATCAAAATAAAATTTATTTTATTTTACACGGCTTTATTTGTAGACGACTACCCCACCAAACAAGGTATACCTGGACTGCATGGCATGTCTTGGGCTCATGTTTCTATGCAGACTTGTACAGGCCTCATTTATATAGGTCTACTGCATAGATTTATCACTGAGTGCACCTAGACTGACTGAGCATGAAATCTATTTTAAATGCTAACTTGAGAATTTTGAAGTTCACTGAATTGAAATTCTAACTTTCTTCATGTAATTTTTGGACTCTGTATTTGACATTATTTGCTACGAATGATTCATCTATGATTTTGAATTCACAGTGACTGTACATTTTTTCAAGTGAGCTTTTCTGATCAAAAGGTGCCCGGCATCCATCTGCTTTGTGTTGTCTCTAAATATTTTCACATTTTAGACTTTTTAAATAGAACTACAGGATCAATTTCAAACAAACTTGCCACAAATTATGCTTTGGTGAAGGGAAATCAAGTTTGTTTAGATGAAGAGCCTGACACAGTAACCCTCTTTCCAGGAAAGATTATTAAGGATTAGTGAATGTTGGCATCTTTAAAAAAAATTCAAGAACAACTAGGCAAAAGAATTGTTTACAAAGTGTAGATTTGAGTTTATTCAAATCAGATTCTTGAGGGAAAGGTTGAGCCTCAATAAGGAGCACAAATTTTAGATTTGAATGTGTACAAAAAAATTATTTTTTAAAATTTCTTCATAAGAATATATTATGTGGCCATTAATAATCATTCGTAGGTGGTGTAAAAAATTCAAAAGGTTTAAATCATGTTCATAGAGGCAGAGATGGGCCATAATAAAGGACCAAAAGCTAATATTTTATTGTATCATAAACTTTTTTGGGTATGTTGGCCCACAATATTTTTTTTTACTGGATTTACTGGAATAAAGATCGATCCCCCCCCCCCCCCCCCCCCCTCAGAAATGGCAGTTCCAAGGTGGCTCAAACATTGTGGCCTATGGGCCTCCTGTTAATTTTCATTTTAAAAGAAAGAGAGTTTTGAAGCATGATATATAAACTAAACTTAACTTGAAACGACTTATGGTGCTAGCTTAAGAGCTATATTGATTGAAAAAGCAGTTGTTTCTTACTTTGCATGAGAATCCTGATCATGCTGAGAACTGATTTTATATTCACAATATAGCAGCATCTACTCTCACAGATACCCACAGATCTAAAAAGGGAATCATGAGAATAAAGGTCTTGTCCACATTTGAATGCACCTTGTTACACCTGGCCAGTGCCTCACACTAGTTCTAAATCTAGCTGCATTACTGATACTAGAATACAGACATACTGTCACTCGTAGAACACTCTGATTGGGAGATGCAGCACCTTTGACTCATCATTAAATTTTCTGATAAACTTTTTAAATTTTTATATGAATTTTATGAACTTGTTTTGAATTTATAAACCTGTTATGAAAAGTATTATTCTGGAAGGAAGGGATTGATTAGTAAAAGTTTAATTACTGATGGGAAAAAGGCTTTTGACTTTTTAAGAATTTATACAGATATATAAATACTCATGACATGTTGTACATGTGTAGAATGTCAATGTTTTTTGTTGTTTTACTTAGATGAAACTGAGGGTGCCCTTTGTGCTGCAGTCCAGGAATTTCCCCGTGGATGACATGGAGTACTGCATCAACAACAGTCTCAGACCATTACTGGATAATAGCTTTACCA
Organism: Saccostrea cuccullata; assembly: GCF_032062105.1. Taxonomy (NCBI): domain Eukaryota; kingdom Metazoa; phylum Mollusca; class Bivalvia; order Ostreida; family Ostreidae; genus Saccostrea; species Saccostrea cuccullata. The sequence continues at coordinate 147,632 of NW_026925088.1, forward strand.
ATAACATCTCAAACCTTGTTAAAGCAATCCCTGCCAACATTTGTCACACCATAGATTATGTGAACTCAGGTTATACACTAGACATTGGATGTCAGAGTCCTTATAAATTCCATTACCTAGCCCGGCGCTGCTATCGAATCCCTGTGCTTTACATGATAACTAGAGAATATAAAATGAAGGTGACCTTCTCAGTTGCTACAGCAAGCTTAAGCTCGTCTCAGTGTAGGTTAGCTTTCCAAAGGTCAATTCGGAAACAACTGGAGAGGCAAGAAGTCACGATTATAAGGGATCGCCTGTATGACATGTGCCTGGATCATAATGTGGTGGTAACAATCAGCAAAAACATCGGTGAACTTGGATATCTCCGAAGTGAAAACAGTCTCAGTGAAATATATGGTAATGTTAGTGTTCTTTTGATGGCTACATCTGAGCAAGCAAATTATGCAGGTTGTGCTTCAACGGAATTGCACAGGCACCTTTGGGGTAGAGAGTTCATTCCAGGGGCCCTAGTGGTGGCAACAGAGAACTCGAGGGAATGTGGGAACGTGACATGGGAAAAAAATGACCCTCTGGATATGAAAGATCACTGTCTGGGTTCCTATCTCTACTATAAACAACTGCAACGATGTATTGACGGTACGTCACAACATTTAGAGTTTTCAGTCTTTAGAAATCTTGACATGAATTTGAAGAAGGTACAGTGCTTACAAATTGCTTTTCTTTTACAGACAGATCAGCCGTATTAAGATCGAACTTTTCCACCGACATAAGCTGGGTGGTGGATCCCAGCCAGACCTGTTTGAGAAGCCTCAGACTACAGCTGAGGGGATACCTGAATGATGTGATCAAGAATGAAGCCAATTTTAGCGAGTGTCGACTGATGACTAAAGGGATTGAAGCCAACATTTACGGGAATCAGGTGTGAGAAAGTTCTGTCTTAAAATTCATGAAGTAACTCATTTGAGTCCCTATTATACATACATATTTTTACAGAGCTAACATGTTGTGTTTTGGATTGTAGATCAAACTGACTTTGAGTATTTTGCCGTATGAATGGGACATAAACCGTACTTTGGAGTGTTTGAAGCTCTTGTTTAATAAGAAGTTGAATTCTGGGTATCAGAGATTCCAACAACATATCAGTTCTACTTGCCCAGTCAGTCAATCAAGGCCTTTCACCAACCCTAATGTCAGCTTTCTATGCATGGCACCAAACTATACATGGGATGACAAGAACCTTCTCTGTATAAAAGGTATGTATCATATATTAGAATTTTTATATCCCCGCTCCGAAAGAGAGGGGGATACTAGTAAGCATTATCATACAAGCAATTTACATGTAGTCGCAAGTTACATGTATTAAAATTAGTACATGTATATAGGTTCCTGCCCTCTCATCAATAAATGTAAAGTAGTGATGGTTGAAACTAATGACTTCCTGCTATAGTATATGGGATACTAACTTTTGTAGGAAGTATTAGAAGGAGAAGAAGTATTTACCAGAGATCTCTGGTACAGGGAATAGCTACACAGCTAAGGGGAGGTAACCTGGAGCAACATGGTGAGAAACATCGACAGAAACGTAGCGTAGCACAAAACACTTCCAGCGATGTGACTGCTTCCTGGCTACCTGCCTCGCCGGAATGTCAAGGTTAGTTGTAAATCAGTGTCAAGGTCATATAACCGTAGTGATGTCAGGTTAAATATTTCAAATAATAACATTGTAGAGAGTACTGACAATGGTACTTAAGTAATTTACCTATATCCCATAATAGATTTCACTGTATTACCGTAATTATATCAGTAATGATTGATCAATTACTTTTATTTTTCATGCATACATGGCCATGATTTTTTTTTTAGATCAACAAGCCCCAGTGTTTGGACCTTGTCTTTCCATCCTTAAGGTTCCAATGGGAAGAAAGGGTCCCTTGCCTGTCAATGTCTCCCTGCCCAGAGCCACAGATAACACTGGAGTCCCCCCTGTCGTCCAGTACTACCCAGCAGACATACTCAGACAACCCTATCTGTTTGAGGGACAGGTGATATATCTACTGTGCTGTAATGTTTTATTTTGAAACATACACAGTTCTTAAGGAGGAACTCAATTGAGACTCTACTATATGTCTGTAGGAAGATTTTTAAAAGACCATATTAAACTTTTTTTTCCTTGGTTAGGACAGAATTGAGATTGGTTTTTATTTTTAGATCTTTGTAAACTTTCTATGATTTTGAAAATTGTGTCTTTTTACCATCACCTTTATAAATCTGCAAAACTTTTATCTCTTTATGAGATTAAAGTGAATCTTTAAATAAATCTCAGCAGCTAAATTTATTGAATTTTCTCATATAAGCATTATTTAAGTTGTTATTTGTATAAATTAGGGGGAGAGATGTTTGTAGCATCTGATTTTATTGTAACATTTTCATATATATGTATATATTTTTTAACAGCAAAACATCACAGTTATGGCCACTGACCAGAGTAATAACACAGCCACCTGTATCATCCAGCTACTCTATGGTATACACTTACTACACAGCGTAGTCTTTATGCAGTTTGGTCTAATGATTCCTTAAGATTTTTTGTTCATTAAGTTCCTTTAAAAGAAGAAATTAGCAAATATGTTTAACCTATTACCAAATAATTCATTAAATGCACATCATATGCCTAAATTTTTAAGACGTAGTAGAAAGGAATTGTTTAGGAATGTTTCTATTTGTTGTTGATTTTTATAGAGGACACCACTCCGCCTGACGTGATATGCCCCGATACAGTGGTGGTAGAGAAATACGATACAATCTACAACCAGACCAACATCACCGCAATCCCTAATGTGGTCACCGCCCAGGACCGCAGTGGTATCCTCTACAATCGAATCAACTACAGCGTTATGTTAGAACACTTGGGTCATGGAATTTCACCAGGAGTGATACCTGTGCGACATTTTGTCAACATTACAGCAAAGGCTAACGACACTTATGGCAATGAAGGGTCATGTGACTTTCTTTATGAGGCTAAAAGTGAGTGATCACAATTCATGAAATTTTGTTTCGCTTCTTAACACCAAACGAATATTTCCAGAAGATAAAGTCTATTTATTGTGTGATATACTGTATTTTACATTCTTGAAGTGAATGTCGTTTAAATTGTATCTGTTTAAATTGCATTACTGTATCTTGTATTCATTTGATCCCATCATGATTTCTGTTTCTGGTACACGAGTTAAAGTACACATAAGAGTAACTTTGCAATTTTATCTATACACTTTCAGGGGCAGATATGAATGCACATGGAAATGTGGTGTTGAATTTTTCTGTGGCCATCACAGATCCGAGGAAAGCCTGTACAGACAACACCTCGCGCCTGATCAGCCTTGACGTGCTGAGTTACGCCAACAACAGCTGTATAGAGAACGCCGAGATCTACCTGGGCTACTTCCTCTATGGCCAGGTTATGTCACTGGTTAGCATCTTGTTATGCATTCTCTAGATCTATGTTTGTAGATGTTTGCTTTGTATGCATGCAGTCATTGAATCCATTCTGTTTTGTATATTTAAAGATAACTGTGTATTATGTCCTTCTTCACACTATTGCATTTTAAGTCAATCATAGCTAAAATATTTACATGGTCTCCTATACATGTACTTCTTTTATTTATGATGTGTTAAAGTAGGAGATGCTTAAATTACAAGTATAAAGTTTATATTGATATAATCAATATAAGAAATAAAATCTTTGTCAAACAGCATGTGGAATGCCCTTAACTCAGCGAATTCTAATAGACTTCAGAATATATCCTTTATATTTTGTAATCACAGTTTTCATTGTAAAAAATCTGTTTTCCTTATTTACAACATGTAAAAGACAGCCCTTATAAAGCATGTTTAGTAGGTGTACATATAAGATGTTGAATTGCTTTAAAATACCGATACTACAAAGATCACTGTGCTTCTCATTAATGCTGCAGATGGACAGTGTGAGTACTTTAATGCACGTCTTAACATTAAGTTTTTATTACTTTAAGCTTGAGCAATCAATTTTATATACTGTCAAAGTATATGAGAAACAGACAAAGAATGGCCGAGATTTCAAACAGGTATATCTGCACAGTAAACAATGGCTGCTTTTCTGATAGCACAGCTTTTCCGCATTTTACACTTTGGTTTCACTTCAGATGATTTTTTTTTCAAATGCAGAATGCACATTTTAACAAAAACACATTTTTCAGAATTTAAAAGACATTTATTTAGTACACCTATTATTTATTGGACATACATATATCTATTCTTATTTACTGTATGATAGAACATTTGAATGTATTGAACACATTGGCATGGGGAATTCTTCTGAGCTCAAGTGTTTTAATATTTTATTGATTTGGTTATTTCCTCCCACCCACCCCCCTCTTCAGAAATGTATTTATGTTTTGTTTGAGGATGTGGAAGCAGTTTACACTAAATATAAACATCATCATTGTTAAGTATCTAAATTGTATAATATTTTGAGCAGGATTTATCAATTCATACTGCATACAGGGTTTATTTCTCCCTGTGTTACATCTGCCCTTTCACATGTGCAAACAATTTTGCCCTGCTTTAAATTCGCCAAGTCCTAGCTCTGTTTAAGAAATTATACTGCGTTCTTTGAATTTGCTCGTTTTAATTTCACCCACCTGTGAGTATAGGGCAAAAAAAAAAAAAAAGGTAAAAAATTTCCTTTTCCTTTGTATACGGTATATATTAGAGAAGATTCATTGATTTTACATTTATTTTAAATATTTTCCAAATTATTAAATTCACTGCAACAAGTGTTCCAGTGTTTTTATTTCTTGAAATTAATTTCAACTTCATTTCTACCAATGGTAGGTGTATATACTGCAATATGTATTCATCGATGTATTATATAATTATTGTGACCCTTATTATGAGGAGTGACATCCCTTTACAGGATTCTCTAGTGCTCACCCTGGTGGTGACCCAGCTCAAAGTTCACAGACAGAAGTTCTACCAGTGTATGGATAACTTTACACAACAAATAGTGAACAAATACCAGAACGGATCCTCAGTAAATGACCCAGTCTGTGGGAACATGAACATCTCACTGAACGCCACCAAAACAGCCGTTACCTGTCCCGCAGATAGTGTGTTAAATGAGACCAGCTTAAAATGTGGTAAGGTTTGCTTATTTAAATACAGGTCTGAGAGAAGAGTACTATAAGGAATACTTTTTATTTTGAGATCAAATGGCATTTTTGTTCTGTTGACAGTTCAATGTGACCTTGGTTACTATGCTAACCAGACCAGCCATACCTGTTTGAGGTGCCCAGGTATAGATGGAATGAAGATAGAATGGGACTGTCAATTGTGTGACAGTGAACATCAAGTCTCCTGTCTCAGTAAGTCTGTGTGTGTACATGTGTATATTTTATTTATCAAGGAGAAAGAGGGGGTCAATAAGTTTTTCCCAACTTGAAAGTGATTATGAATTGTTTGTGTATCTTAGGACAGGAGTAGATTTTAACAAACATGTACATGTATTGTGAAGCTTTTGAGTGGAATTAACAAATTAGTTACAGCCAATTGACTGCTGTTGTAGAATCTTGTAAGCCGGGTGAATTCTCAGAGAATGGACTACAGCCCTGTATCAAGTGTCCACAGGGAAAGTACACTGACCAGCAGGGAGCGAAATCTTGTATTCCTTGTAGCAACGGGTCATCCACTGAAAAATCAGGGGCAGCAAGCTCAACTCAGTGTAAAAGTAAGGTTCATAAATAAATCTATTAACGTGTTTTTCAACAACTTTGAATTTGTTTCCAGTTCTCCTATCCTGGTATCACTTCTTAATTTTGAGACCTCTTTTTAGCTGTATGTATGCCAGGCCAGTATAGTGACACTGGATTAGAGCCATGTATCAACTGTCCATGGAACCACTACTCCAGCTCAGAAATGTCCAGCCAGTGTACAGCATGCCCTACTAACACTGCCACTGATGGTACAGGGAAATCCAGTCCTACTGATTGCAAAGGTAGGAACTCGAGGAAAAGAATGTTTTATACAATGGAAAAGAATTTACCAATATGTTGTTGTTCTGTCGTTAGTAGTGTGAGTTGGGATGGTGTGTAAACTTATGTGATACTGGGTAAATGTCTCGTAGGAGATATGTCACATGAAGTTGACATACAGAGTTTTTCTCATTGTTGTACTTGTATTACAGTATTCATTTATTTCAAAGAAAATGATACAGACTTTGAAAAAAATGGCATAATTTGAAAAAGATGTTACAGTCTACAGTAATAAAACAATAGTGATGGTGATATAACTGAGTATTGACTTGTAATTGTAGTTCTAGACTTCTGTAGCAAGAGTCCTTGTCTGAATGGTGGGACCTGTAGACCAAACCTGGTAGACCATTGGTACAGCTGTACTTGTGCTCCAGGACACTATGGTAAGGCTGGCTTATATCTGAAAACCTTGTAACAGCGCTGAGTTGAATCATAAATATAGAGGTAGCTGCTGAAAATAAACTTGTAAATAAACCTGCTCATATCTGAAGTCATGATTTGAGACTGATCATTACTTAACATTGTAATGAAAGACCTGACAATGAATAAGATTGATCATACAGGGTAATATGACCTGATTATAATTGCCGTCCAAAATAAAACTATCATATTAGTTTGATAGATACAAGTAATTGTATTTTGTTGTAGGTTATAACTGTGAACATGACTACAGCGTCTGTGACAGTGAGCCGTGTATGAATGGAGGAACCTGTAGTGTGTTGTACAACAAACCTGTTTGCCACTGCCCTGCAGGTTAGTATACCTATGGCTAAGTACACGGACATACACAGTTAAATACATAGACAGACACACACACACACAAATTAACAGAATAAGAACTGGTCCAAAGATCATAAATGAGAAAACACTACATTAAGGGAATGTTTTCAAATACTGTACGTGTACATGAATTGCCATATTCAAAATTTTTCATGAATTAGCACATTCTTGTCTGCGCCAAAGCTGCTAAAATTTGAAGCCTGCTCTTTTTAGTACGTGTACAGTAATTTTGGAAATGAAACTAAATTTTTATTGTATTTGTTTTTAATATGATACAAACTTGCACAATTTAAAATATATGTGTTTGTGCAATAAAGAAGATATTCAGAATCTAAATTTTGACTTAAGTCTGTTCTGAGTTTATTGATTTGGAGCATGGTTTTGTCTTTTTTGGACTATATGCAGGGTAGGAGAATGATGGACTTGTTCTGTTGGTTGATGGGGATTTTTTCTGTTACAGGTTACACTGGAGATTTCTGTCAGGTCCCCCAGTCTCCTTGTTCATGTGTTCACGGGTCTTGTAAAACCAGTACAAGTGGATATTACTGCCAGTGCTTTGAAGGATTTACAGGCCTTAGGTTAGTATTTATACCTCAAATTGATTGATCATTTACATGTATCCATGAAATTATAAATTATTATAATTCTAATAACTTTTTAAAAATCAAGGATCAAAGAAATCAGAGAGGTTGTTGTGTTCATGTAAATGCATGTAGAAAGATTATTTATCTGCTAGATAATCACTCAAGTGAATCTTATCCATGCAAATGTGTTGAAACATTTTTTTTTTCAGAATTGTTGATAACCATAGTTGTTCCACATCTAAAAGGATTTTAACATTTTCATTTATTTATTTATTGTGTTATCTTGATTAAATCCCCCAACTCTGTCCTTAAAATATTTATATAAGGGAACTCTCTCAGACAAGTTCAATGAGAATAATAAAAAATACAAGTTTTCCTTAATGAGTACATTCAGTTTCTGTAATACAATGTCCCTGTTCTAATTATAGCTGTTCCCAGGACAGTTTTCCTTAATGAGTACATTCATTTTCTGTAATACACTGTTCCTTTTCTGATTTTAGCTGTTCCCAGGACATTGATGAGTGCTCACCCAATCCGTGTCTCCATGGCGGCAGATGTATCAATCTGATTGGTCAATATCAGTGTGATTGTTCCGTAAGAATTCCTTAGATCTTTTCTTTCAGTTTACCAAAATAGTATTTTCCATAAAAAATGTTTTTAATTTTGGTATTTTTACTTTCAATTTTCCATAAAAGATTATGGTTTCATTTGTATACATGTATTATAGTTTGCATAATGTATTTTACTTTGCTAACAGGAGACTGGGTACAGGGGAGTTAACTGTACAGAACCTGAAAATGAAGTCACCAAAATCTGCTTCAATGGAGGAGTAAAGCACACGCCATACAGCAGCTGCTCCTGTAAGCAAGGTAAGGCATGATCAAATCGGATCACCACAGTCCAGAACGGCTTTACTGATTCAGATGTACCGTATGTAATCTAGTAGTGGAGTAATGGCTGGCGTTTTCTGTTGTAGGGTACACAGGGAATCAGTGTGAAGGTTTGATTGACGAGTGTACCCTGAACTTCTGTGGAGATAATGGTCACTGTATTGATGGTATCAACAACTTCACCTGTATCTGCAAGGTATTAAACAGCCAATATTTGTTATGTAAAACTCTGACAGAAAAAATAAACAACAAAAAACAGTAAGGAGGTAAAATACTGTTAAGAAAAAGGGAACAGATTTTGGGTGGATTTATACATATTTTATTGTAATTTAATTACAAAGGGATTGGGCACAAGTTCTGAAAACTTAATATGCCCTCATTCCTAGATTTTGGGTTGTGGGAAGGAGACATTAGAGATGTATTAAACAATTTTTGTATTATATCTATAAAAAGTAACTGATACTTTTCCTGGGATGGGAATGTCAAAAATCAGTCTCATATGTTTGATTTCTTTTTATCTTTGTGAGTTGTTCATTGTAAGGGACAAAATAAGATTTAACTTAAAACAGTGATGAGACTGAATAAAAGATTGAACTAGTTGTTTGGATAATCACAACCTGACTCCTGCATTCCTAAAATCCAATAGTCACACAGATCAACAAAGAATATTTGCTTTTATTATAATTATACATTTAAAATTAATTGTGAATGTTGGTCATTTTAATTCTTTTCTTTTAGCCTGGTTTTACTGGAAAGTACTGTAACATAAATATCAATGAGTGTTTAGCCAACCCCTGCCTGAACTCTGCCAGATGTGAACCTGGAGAAAATGATTTCAAGTGTATCTGTCCTCCCGGTAAGATAAGGAAATATCACTTAAATCATCTATAAAGTCTTATATCAGTTTTCTAAGGAATTTGGTGTAATGTCTTTCACAATATTGTTGAACTCTGTATCACAGGCTTTCAGGGGAAGCGGTGTGAGATCAATAGAGATGAGTGCTCTCCCTTTCCCTGTAACCTAACCTCGGCTATCGACTGTATCGATGGAGACAACGACTTCACCTGTGTTTGTAGGGAAGGCTGGACAGGTAGGTTGTCTGGAAAAATAAGCACCTTAACCAGGCAATTCTTATTTTTATAAGAATTTATGGCTTGAAAATATATATAAAGTAAATGGAAAACATTAGTTTTCATTGAATTTTATAGGCAAGTGGTGTGAGACTCGTACCCATAGTTGTCCCTTCCAGTGCCAGAATGATGGATTGTGTAACATCAGTTTGGGAAGATGTGACTGCATAGCTGGATATACAGGGCCTTACTGTGAGGTAAAAGAGGGGTTTTTTTAATTACACTTGTTTTCACTGTTGAATGAAACACACACACAAAATTTCCATTCATCTGACCTAAATTTATCTGCACTGTACTCATTAAAGAATTTTGGATTGAAAGATTATATATATTTCTTCAGGTGGAACTTGATGAGTGTGCCTCCCTGCCTTGTTTAAATGGAGGGAACTGTACAGACCTTGTAGATGGATTTTATTGTAGCTGTCCTCCAGGATTTAAAAATAAAACCTGTAATGTCAATATTGATGACTGCAGCTCAGATCCATGCAGAAACGGGGGCACCTGTTTTGATCTGGTTAATAAGTTTACCTGCAGGTGGGTATATTAATTTTGTAAAATTTAAGTGATATCTTTATTATTTAATTTTTTTCTGTAATTCTGTTCAATTTATCTTTCATTGCACAATTTCTTTGCATGTACATACAAAAGGGAACAGGCTCAATATGCTTTTGTAGGCACATTTTAACTGCATATAAAATATGAAGAATAACAGATAGAAAATATTTTAAGATGCAATTGGGGAAAACAGAGATAATAAGTGAAATAGGAATTTTTTGCTTTACTCGTTACCACTTCATTACTTAATGATGCATCCATTTCCTTACAGCTGTCCCATCTGAGTGGACAGGCCTCACATGTGAAAACAAAATAAGTCCCTGTACTTCTCTGCCCTGCCAGAATAATGGAACATGTTTGGACTCTTCTCAGAGTGGAAAATACTTCTGTGTTTGTCCAGAAGGTAGGTGTAAGCTCGGATTTATCACTTTGAGAATAGATAGGGGAAAATTATCTAATTAGTCACATTTAATTAAGAAGACTAAGATTAAATAATATTAAGAACTGTTTATCACAAAATTTTGGCAACACTTTATGTTTTTGATATAAACAAACCAGACAACATTGTCACAAATGCTGGTGTTTGCTATATGTATCCTACTCAGAAAAAATACATGCACTCAAGAATGAAATTTTTGAGAGCAGACTGTTTTGCATAATAACACAGAAATAAATTTGTCATGAATAACTATTGAAACTAACACTAATACTTTGACACTTATATTAGGGTATTATGGAGACAACTGTTCAGAAGAGGTGATAACTTGTGAATCTTCACGTTGTAAAAATGGAGGTATCTGTGTTAATGGTGAGACTGGCTTCATGTGTAACTGTACCTCGGGATACACAGGGAAGAAGTGTGGGGATAAAGTGGATCCCTGCCTCAGCCACAATGTCTGTCAAAACGGCGCGACCTGTCAGAACGGCACCTGTCTGTGTTCTCCATATTACAATGGATTTGACTGCGGAAAAGGTGCAGATAATTTTTTCTGTGAATCAAGCCCATTCTTTAACAGTACAGTAAAAATGATGTTCCTCGAATTTTTGCTGAATTTTCTCAAGTTAAAGAATTGTTTTGTAATTTGTTTTAAAAAATGCTGTCTAAGTATATGTAAATTTATCTGGAAAGCAGCTTGTCTTGTTGACTTGCAGTACATTACTATAGTATGCTCTCAGGTTTACATTCTTTAATGTTATACTTGTAAATCTGTGATTGTATTTTAATTTTTATTTACAGAGAAAGTCTCTAATTTTGATTTGTTCTTCCATGGATTGAATGGATCATCAAGTCAGACCTGGATCACAGTGGGAGATGAATTGTCCATCTGTCTATGGGTGCGATCCTTCATTGTTGGCCAGAATAAAACCATTTTGACCTTAGCAGTGTGAGATTTCTTTATACCTTGTTTTAAATTGAACATACAAAACAACATTTCAACTTTCGGTCTTAGAGTTGGTTTTCTTCTTATTTACAAATGTGTCTATAAAATCTTCTAGAAATGATACCTACCAGATAGTGGAGTTCCGTGAAAACAGTTTGGCAACCATTTCCAAAGCCAAACTGTGGTACAACAATTGGGACCTTAACAATGGCCTCTGGAACCATGTCTGCTTTGTTTGGACAAAGAAAAACTCAAAAACTTGGTCTATTTACCTGAATGGAACAAAACTAGTGGGAGATAGTCTGATGGACATACCCAATAGGTAAACATCATAGAATAGTTTCAGAATATATGTATATATCATGAACATTAATTTTATGTTACACATAAACTAACATAGACATATCAACTGGGAAGAATTATCATTGTGTGTTGGGTAATTTTAAATGACTTCTTTTGTTTTAATTGATAGGCATTTCATGCAGATGTTCAATTATTATTCTAAAATATACGGAAAGACTGGTTTAAGTTGCATACTGTGTATTACTTATTAAAATAAAATAACACTTTATATACAGTATGTACTTTAGATAAAAAAAATGTAAAGTACATTTTCAGGAATTTAAGGATTACTATTTACTGAAAAAGAACACTTGTTTTCCAGGGTAATGATTTTACTGGGACAACCATTACAATCAGTGCCAGATCAGGACCAGTTTCATGGTGAGATGAGCCAGCTTCAGGTATTTCCTAACCAGTTAGAGCCAAACTACATCTCCACATTATCCAAGACATGCTACTCCATGCCAGGAGTCAGTGGTCCGTGGATGGAGTTACAAGCTAACATCCGAGGTGATCTGGAGGTGGTCGAACCCTCAACCTGCGGTGACAAGCGGTGTCCTGCTGGGTATAAGGGACATAACTGCAGCATTAAGATCGATAAAAGTCCCCCAGTACTTGTAAGCTGTCCAAGTGATTTCAGAGTAGTCAGTTCTCAACGGTTAAGCCTGGTCAACTGGACGGAGCCTGTATTTTATGATGATGTGGGTGTGGTGAATATCATCCAAACACACAGATCAGGTAATAGTACAAGTAGTTCAGATCTAAAGGTTCTCAAGTGACTGAGATCACAGAAAGCCTATGCAGTAAAACTCAGTCATAGGGATGTCACTGGGACCTCAAACCTCATTTTTTTTACCAAAATTCTTTATATTTGTGGAAGAAACATGGTGAAAAAACTTCTAAGGAATTCATAAACTTTGTTGTAACTAACATTTCCAAATAAATGAGTTCTTTAGAGTAGAGTTGCACTGTTGTTATTCCTTTACTACTAAACTGATGTTCCTTTTGGTTTTCAAAACAAGAACGGATATCCTTTTGCTATATAAATTTAATGAATTTCTTGTATGGTTATTTAGATATGGAGACAAGTATTGATCAGATTGTACTGTATGTATTTTGTAGTAACTAGCTGCCTTATGATTTTAGGGGAAGTGCTGGCCTATGGGGAGTATGTCGTCATGTATGTGGCATTTGATGCAGCAAACAACACAGCAAACTGTAGCTTTCACGTCGCAGTCTCTCGTAAGTCAGCTCATTTCAGATTGTTTATACTGGTATTGCTGGAGATTGATAATCTTTAGAGTATCTTCTTTAATAACTAATTATAGTTGGAATAAAAAAATATAATGATTTAGATATGATTTGTATTCTAGAAAGAATTAAATAAATATTTAACTTGAAATCCTATCTTACAAAATATGTTTTTAGCGTTTGACTGTGAAGTGCCTTTAGTATCTTACAAAATATGTTTTTAGCGTTTGACTGGGTGTGAACCACAGCTGTAGGACGGTAGGGAGTAAGAGGTACTGCTGGCTGAGCTGTGACAGTCCAGACACCCACACATTCAGCGAATCTGTCCCACAGTTCTACAAGTGTGGACTGACCGGGCAGTGGGACCCAGCCAGGGGAGAGAACTTCACATTCCCTGCTTGTGCAGGTAAATATTCAATTTCTTTGACAATTAATTTAAGTTACTAACATATCATTTGATATACATGTACTTTCATGCTTAAATGTTTCAAAATAAAATAAAAAAGTGAAAGTATACTTCTTAAATTTGTTTATTTACAAATAGAATATTAAAATATCTCTGTTGCTCCTACAGGGTTTTCTGCCCCTGCTGCGAGTGTGACGGGAACCATTAGTTTTGGAGGACCGTTGTGTAGAGAGGACCTGAGACAGAAGCTGAAGCTGGTGTTTGACCAGACGATGGCTCAGTGGAACCAGGAGTTTGGACTGTGTCCAGACAATGTCTGTAACATGTACGTCAAGATCCACTGCTCGGGGGACGTCAGTCGCAGGAGGAAGCGCCGACAGGCTGAAGATAACTCCTACCTTGTTAGATTCAACTTTCCTGTTAACAAGTAAGTTAGATTTGTTTTGATTAATTTTTTCTTCTCTATTTATGCATGCATATTGAGGGATTTCATGTGCTTCAGCTGATGATAATATAATATACCCACATTTTCTTTATAGGACATCCTTGGAGACATCAAATGCTCAACCATTGGACAGCATCAAGACTTATGTAAAGAAAGGAGCCTTCAACAGTGAAGGTTTTGTTGCCAAAAATGACTCTGTGATTGTAACAGCCCAATATAACTGTTTAGATGGCCAGGAGCTCATACACACAGAGACCACAGAGTATTGTGGTAGGTGGCATTTTGCCCCATGTTATTTTCTTGACTTGCGAACAATTTTGCCCCGTTTTAAATTTGCCAACATAGCTCTGTTTAGAAAATGCTGTGCAATTTTTTTATTATCAAAAATATACAGATATAAACATAGTTTTTATTGATAATTTTGCTGTACTTGTAGTGAACTGTGCCATAGGTAGCTTCCACAATCAGACTGTAAGTCCGGGCACATGTGACTTGTGTCCACTTGGCTCTTATAATGATCAGGAAAGACAAACTCAGTGTAAACCATGTCCAGAGGGGCAGACAACTCAAGATCCAGGGGCCACACAACAGGCTCAGTGCTACAGTAGGCATTAAAAAACTTTAAAAATGAATCAAATTGTCACATTTTTTTGCCAAAAATAGAATGGAATTACTACGACAATCACTTAGAAATAATAAATTAAATGTGTGGTTATACCTATAGCTTTGCCAATGTGTAATCTTGTTGTTGAGAGGAATAATTAATGTGATTATTTTAATAAATATGATTTATTAATTACAGCCATCTGTCCAGCTGGTCAGTATGCAGAGGATGTAACTAATGTGTGTAGGAACTGTCCGCGGGGTTACTACCAGACCAGGCCAGGTAGAAGGATGTGTCAGTCGTGTCCTAACGGTCAGATGACTCTAGAAGAGGGCTCCACGTCACTGCAGAACTGTACAGGCAAGTTAATAAAGCACACATAATAGTCTTATAATAGAATATGAGTTTTGCTCCATTTTAATCAAGTATGAATGAAGTAGGTGCTCTCTATTCCTATAGAAAGTTGTGCTTTACTATTTATGGAATGATAATTTTAGAGACAAGTGGAGGAGAATTTATTTAAATATTGAATGGAATGTTTAAATCTTTATACAGTTTCATATAAGGATACAATGATAAAGGTTTGCTATCTTTACTACAGCTGGGTGTCTGGCTGGGGAAGAGCTATCAGTGAGGGGGGTCTGTGTGCTGTGTGGGCGGGGATTCTACAAGGAGGGGACCACTCAGGCCTCCTGTCAGCCCTGTCCCTTTGGAACCACAACATCAAATCTAGGAAGCAAGTCTATAGACCAGTGTAATATTAGTAAGTGGACAAGACAATCTAAAACTCTGTAAACTGTAACTCACTATAAGATGAATTCTATTTCTTTGTGACAACTTGTGTATTGTAAGCAACTAAACAGTTCAGTTTATAAAGTTTGATTTGTTCACTAAAGTTAAATTTTATTTTAGTTGTGTGCCCTGCTGGATCTTATGCCTCAAACAACAAGTGCCTTCTCTGTCCCCTGGGTCAATATCAGCCGGCCCGAGGTCAGGTCCAATGTCTGAAATGTGCCCAAGGGCAGACAACTCTCCTGGAGGGAAGTCAAAGCCCCGCAGACTGTGTGAAGGGAAACGTCAATGAATGTGATACTGGTGTAGCAGAGTGTGGAACCAATGAAAAATGCAGTGACACACCAGACTACTATAAATGTGTCTGTAAGCAAGGATATGAACGTGTCGATGGAACATATTGTTTAGGTTTTTGTTGATCTTTGCACTAGAACGTAATATGGATATTTTTAAAACTTACTTTTACCAACTGATTGCATTATAATTATATCAATTCACTTATTTCTTTTTCTTTTATCTCTTTTAAGCAATCCAAACACCTGTTAAAGAAGGTAACTATTTTAAGCTTATATTTATACAAAGTTAAACTTGTGTGGTTTTTAAATTACTTACAGAAAGTACAAAAAGTGAATAATGCAAGAGTTTGAAATTAAACTCTACATATAAAATTTTAACGAGTGTACATATCCTTTTTTTAACCTCCAGATGACAGTACAATAATCATAGTCGGAGCGACAGTGGGGGCAGGAGTTGTCATTCTTGTTGTGCTGGGAATCTATCTGGGCCTTCGCTGCAGGTCATTCTTTTTAAGAAGTACAACTTAGATAATCTAAACAAATCTTCAGGCTTAATTTAAACAAATCTTCAGGCTTAATTTATCAAACCAAGAAACAATTCTAAAAATCATGCCTCTGTACAAATAGTATTCCCTTTAATAGTATTTATTTTTTGACAATATTTTTGTTTTAGATTATTGATACAAATATATGTATTTTATGTGCAAGCCCTATGAACTTGTTACTTTTCTATTTGTTTTTATATTTTTTGGATTAGTATGTCTTCAACTGAATACCTCATGCTTTTTAATGAGTTAAATAAATTGAATTGTTTTCATCTGAATAGGAAAAAGAAGGATTCCATGGAGCACAAGGCGAGAGTCCATCGAGATCTACCTGTTGTCTATCTACCTGGAGGACCAGCTACAGCGTACCAGAACCGTGTGTACAGCTCCAGCCGCTCCAGCAGCGTGATGTCACTTCCTGGCTCTGACATCGAGCTGAGACCGGTAATGTCTCCTATTCGCTGGCATCCAAGTTTATTTCCAGAGGTAGTGTCATTGTTAGTAATATGCCCAAGTATGCACAGATGCTTCATATTGATGTATCCAGCAAGTATTACCAACTTAGATGCTTCTTATAAGTGTAACCACTAAGACTCACCATTAACGATGCCTCTTATCCATATACCACAAGTATTACCTCAAAATCAGAATCTGCACACGTCAAAACTGTATCATACACATGTCTTTGTGTAAAAATGTATTATTTATAAGTATACAGATAAAAAGGCTTGTGTATTTGTAACTGTAAGTGTATTATTTATATGTACATACAGTTATAAAGGCTTATTAATTTGAATTTAATAAATGCTAATTCAATTATATGTGAATATATGATATTTTTAGCGAATAGATAAATTTGATTTTCTATATTCCAAATATATACAGGCATTCAAATTGTCAGCAATGAAATACATTTTCTTTCACCAAGAAAATTATATTTAATACCAGTACATTTAAAGTACTATTACAAGGGGATTTTACTTTTGTTAGTTTTAAAATAAGAGAAATTGACCTTTGGATTAAAATGAGTCATTGTTGTTACCATATACAAAGATCATATATCATAATAGCTATTTCTTAACATCAGAGTACTTTTGATATGCATAAATTTCAGTAACGTTATTATTTTTATTTCAGTCGGATGATGACATCCTGCCATCTTTCTATGAATCGCCCAACATCTCGGATATCTCAGAAAATGGCTCCTCGGAGGGAGGGCGTAGCTCAGGAAGCGGGTTTGATGTCGACTCGGACTCTTACTTCTGATCACGTGGAACAGCACCATTCCACTATACAGAGATTCTGATGAAAATTTCAGTCTCATGGTAGCTTGCACAAGCCCCCCAGGATAAACATGTAAATGTTGTACAGTGGGGGAAAACCAAATGTCATATCAAAATTATATGTCCAGAAAATTCCAAAAAATGTTGTGATACCAACTCAAAAGTATTTCAAAGCCTAAAAATTTATTAATATCAAAGATGAAATGTGATTTTACTTCACATTGCCTGAATCATTTTGGGGGAAAAAGCACATACCTGGAGATGTGCTGAACAACATAGATTTCTCCATTCCCTAACGGACGGGAAGATGGAGGAATTGTGCCATAAAGTCTCATACAAACCAGTGAATCTGTGAACTAGTCAGGGGATATTGGAACTAGTCATGATGATAGGGAGTCAAACGTTATAACACTTAGAAAACAGTATGAATGTCCCATTATTGAACTCATCAATATTTATGTGTGTATATACTTTTATCATCAAGTCATAATTTGTGTTCATTCTCCACATTTCATGTTCAGAGACGTTCCTATCAGAGGAATGTTAATTACGAATTCTTTTGTTAAGTCTCGCTGAACCATGGATGATATTGGAGTGAGAGTAATCTCTTGTGAACGAGGACCATTTCTGTGTTCAGTGGAAAAAGCCACGGCTAAAGGACAGCAGAAAAAAGATTGGCATTGGAGACCATCCATCATTATGCATAGCATAACTAAAGGCATCCATCATTATGCATTGCATAACTAAGGGGGAAAAAACATTTACATCCAAAACGGATGAAAGACCTTTTGAATCAAAGCTAGTGAAATATTTCATTACTGCACTGACATGCATATTAATGGTGCAATAATATTCAAGAATTTTTACAAAACATTTAGTGATTGCACAGTACCTGTGTTTTGTGTGTGTGTTATTAATGTCCCTGTTAACTTATTTAGTTGTATAGTTACTGATGTCTATTTTATACTTTGTATATAATATGTATAGACTTGTACTTATAACACAATTTAGAGATGGGGAAAATCTTATCCGTTTTTAAAATGGCAGGTCCAAATGTGTGTCTTAATGTTAAGTGCTCAAAGTGTCTGTGTAAATATTTATATTTCATTTTAAATTGACGTGTTATTGTGTGGAAGATCAATTAGGGTTTATTATAGAGAGGTATTTATCCTTGTATAAAAACTACTTCCCGGTTCAGAATTGCTTTTTGTCCAGTTTTTGTTAATTTAAATTTGATCAAACTGGATTTTTCTTAATCTTTATGTAACATTAAGTTTTAGTTTGTGAGTAACTATTTAAACTGTTAACTCTTGTTGAAACAAATGTTGGCTTATTGAATGTGGAATGTTTGTTACTTAATTCTGATTTCTGAAGCCTCCATTAATTTTTAGAATGTTTAGAGAATTTGAGTGAAGGTGAATATACTTGTATAAGTACATTGAGTGCCTTGTTGTATATATGGAAATTAATTTCATATCTGTATTTGATTTTATGATTATCAACTGAATTTTTACTTTAGATGTTAGTTGTCCACTTGACAGGTGCTACTAATTAATTTGAATTCATGTAACCTTGTTTATACAGCACTTAACACACCACATGTAACGTCAAATAACATTCCAGTTCTGTTCATAACCATTGTCTACAGTACCATGTATCAATACAACATAGCAATGCATATTGTACTGACGTTCAAGCCATACTTGTATTTATGTGTGATAGTACTTGTATCTTATTGTAGATAAACTGAAATGGTGCAAAATTTTAAAAATAATATGATTTTCAAATGTTTTAAAATGTTTATCATGAATATTGTTACAGCCATATTGTGCACTAGTTGTATACACATAGTACTATGGATGTGCCAAAGTTCAACATATTTTACGCATTGGTTTACATACATTCATGAATAATTTTATGTTGAAGCCAGCAGTCTAGTCCTATTGTTTCTTCTCAATAATGTTGGTTTATTTTTACGAACTTTTTATTGGGTTAGGTTATTTTACTTAATTAATATATAAACAGAACATTAACCATTAGATTGAAAATTCCACTTGATTGCAAAAAGAAGCTGAGTAGTTAGCAATATTTTTATTGACAACAGTTCTGAATTGTTTAGGCAGTGAGCAATAATTTGAATGACAATTCTTTAAAGTTTTATTAAGTTAGCAATAATTTTAATTATTCACTTGATTTTAAGTTTTCATTCAGACTTGTCCTGATTTTAGTTGTCAGACATGTAGTACTGGTGTTCATTATAACAATCAGACCCTCATCGCACACAATCAAAATATCAGGGTGTCAGAACCCAACACTACATCAACTCCTTGTATTATGTAGAACAAATTGTGATATGTTTTACTTTGTGCCATAATGATGAAAATAAATTTAAATACCAAAATATTTGTAGTTTATTCATTGAATTTGTGGTGAAGATGTTCAAGAATGACATTCATTTCCACCCGAAATTCCAAAACCTATCTTTATCTGGGAAAAATAAACAACGAAAAGGGATTGCAGAATTTTGTGTCGAGACTGTAGCTCTACTGATGTGAATTTGTATCAAAGGAAGAGAGAGTGTCACGGACTTGAAACATTGCAACAGCAATAATAGAATAATGATCTGGTATTTGTTGTGGCAAGATTTATTGCAGTCAGAATAAAACTATAGGAAGAGTAGCCTTTTTTACGTTTGTCTACTTGTGTGTCAAGTTTCTTTGAAATCGGACCAAAACTGTAGGAAGGATAGCGATTTGAAAATATATCACAGAAATTTCTGTTTTTAGCAAAATTTCCGACACCATTTATTGAAATGAAAAAAATGGTAAACAAAATCTTGTATCTTAGTTCAGTCTACTTGTGTGCCAAGTTATATTGAAATCGGACCCAAACTGTAAGAAGAGTAGCGTTTTGAAAGTATTTCACAGAAATTTCTATTTTTATTAACAATGTCAACACCTTTCAACAATACCACAAGCCGATACTCAGAATTATGTATCTTTTTGTAGTCTACTTGTGTGCCAAGTTATTTTGAAATCAGACCATAACTGTAAGAGAAGTTTTCAAAGAAATGTCTATTTTTAGTAATCATGACAACACCGAACATCGAAATCAAAACCCGATACATGCAATAATATACCCAAATGTGGTCTACTTGGGAATTTTGGGACTGCACCCATGCGTCTTTATTAATTTAAGTTGGTTGGTTTTTAGCTCGACTGGTCGTGATCATCCGCCAAGCTGTCCGTCTGTCTTTATAATGATCTGTCTGTCTGTTCGTAAACAATTTTCCAAAACGTACGCCTCCTAGAGTTTTGGTTTGATTTCAATATAACTTGGTACACAGATAAACTACACTGAGATACATTAATTACAGTTTATCCTTTAAAATGCTACCTCTCATATAACTTTGGTCTAATTTCTAGTGCAGAAAATTAAATCGTACTAATGCTACTTTGTGATTTTAAAATTTTAAAAATGTTCTTTAGAGCGTTTGAAATTTTGAATGTTTGGTTTAAAAGAGTATCTGTCATTTGTGTCTATCTGGAAATGGAATTTCCAATGATAGGTTGCTTTTTACAGGTTTGAATGTAGTTACACGTAAGTACATGTATGCATATCCACAGACTGTTCAATATCACATTGACATGCAATCATGGATACTTATATACATGTGGAATATGGAAGCCCTGATGTCTCTTCTCGTTCAAAAATAATGACCAAGGTCAAAGTTTTGTGACAAACATTGACCCCCCTTCTTCAAAGTTCATCATTAACATTAATCATATTATACATGTATTGGGAAATATATTTAATCCCTAATATTTTTCAGGAAATGCAAATCAAAATACGCTCTACACATTTTCTGATTGAAAATTTATGAACAGATATATTTTACGACAAAAATTATTATTGTTGTGAGACATTAAAGATCACTTCTTATTTCATTTCATGCTTATAAGCAATGGTATGAAAGGCTATACTGAAGGAAATTCGATTTCTATAAAATGGATTTATTTTTGTCTTTCATGCAGATATCAAAGTCAAATTTTTACAAGAACATTTCTAAGACTTCAAAGAAACTTGAATTATTTTGGGATGCATAATGCAAATATATATCTGTTATTACATGTAACAGGGGAACAAAAGAACATAAAAACTTACGACTTTTCAACTTTATATACAACTATTCCCCACGATAAATTAGTTTCCAGGCTTTTTGACATCATTGACAGTTTTTTTTTTTTTTTTTTTTTTGAATAAAAATGGAACTCGTAAATTTACTTACGTTGTCATTGGTGATGTGCAAAATTACTTTGTTAAAACCTTCTGATTGTACACACAAATATTCTGAAGTTGATATTAAAAAGATGCTCGAGTTTCTGATTGACAATATCTATGTGGTTTTTGGATACCAGGTCTTCCAACAATCTATTTAAATTCCCATGGGTACCGATTGCGCCCCGTTATTAACAGACCTACTGACCTATTTTTGAATTTATTTGAAGCAGAATTTCAAAATCTTTTACTTGAAAAAAAATACTTGCTGTTGCCTTTGGTAATATCGACGACGTATTGTCAGTTAACAATGGTTATTTCCATTCTTATGTCGATACGATATATCCCGGTGAGTTTGAGATAAAAGATACACTAGAGACTGACACAACTGTTTCATATTTGGATATTCTACTAGTTACTAACAAGCGAGAATATCAGCAGTCTAATCTAAAGTCCTCATTTCGTTAGTTCTAAGGTCGATACAATATAACACTGTCAACAAATACAATTCATCATTAAGTTAAATGCTGACTGCCTTTTGTATACTGATTGTTAGGCCATTGTTTACACACTGAGTTGTCTACAGATTTTTTCCGTTGCTCCCGATCACAACAATGAGCACACGGTGAGTGTGATCGGTCGGCAGGGATGCTCACTCCTCCATGGCACCTGATCCCACGTCTGATGTTAATTTTTTATAGTGTTGCATTGTACTCGGAAGACCATTAGGTCTCTTGAGCTTTTATGAATCGAGACCAAGCAGAATGTAATAACGCAAAATTCAACAAGAGGCCCATGGGCCACATCGCTCACCTGAGCACTGTGGCTAGGAAAAAGTAGAAATTGGTTTATTATTGAAAAGTTTAAATCCAAAAAATTGTCCCATGACCAATCATGGCTTTGCTATTCTTGGGAAGATGATTTTTAAAGAATTTTCCTACATATGTCTATATAAAACTTTGATCGGCCATTGTGGCCCCGCCCTACCCCCCGGGGTCATGATTTGAACAAACTTGAATCTACACTACCTAAGGTTGCTTCATTATAAATATGATCAATTATAGCTTTTCTATTCTTGAGAAGATTTTTTAAAGAATTTTCCTATATATTTCTATGTAAAATTTTGGTCGGCCATTGTGGCCCCGCCCTACACCTAGGGGTCATGGTTTGAACAAACTTGATCCTACACTACCTGAGGATGCTTCTATATTAATATGATCAATTATGGATTTGCTGTTCTTGAGAAGAAGATTTTTAAAGAATTTTCCTATATTTCTATGTAAAACTTTGGTCGGCCATTGTGGCTCTTCCCTACCCCCGGGGGTCATGATTTGAACAAACTTGAATCTACACTACCTGAGGATGTTTCCCCATAAATTTCATCTTTCCTGGCACAGTGGTTCTTGAGAAGAAGATTTTTTAAACATGCCACCAAATTTTCATTAATTCCCAATTATCTCCGCTTGAATGAGAGCGTGGCCCTTCATTTGAACAAACTTGAATCCCCTTTACCCAAGGATGCTTTGTGACTTGAGAAGAAGTTGAAAATGTGAAAAGTTTACAGACAGACGGACAGACAGACAGACGGACGCCGGACAAAATGTGATCAGAAAAGCTCACTGGAGCCTTCGGCTCAGGTGAGCTAAAAACCGAATTTTCAGGTTTATTACAACGCCTTCTAAACACTTTGTTCGTAATCTTATAGGATAAAATAAAAGGTGAGGAAGAATTTTAGTCCTCTCTGGTAAATAATGAGAATTTTTATAAAGTTTACATGATTTATTTTATATATATACTTGTATTTTACAAATTTATTTTAAACCACGTTTCAAACGTCTTTTTATTATTTCTACATGTAGTTACATGTATGTATATATTTTAAAATCAATTAACAACAACAAAACCGGCAGCCTTAAATGTTCAGTCATGGTTATGTTACAACCTATAATAGTGAAATTAAATTAAAACGATCTAAATAGTGTACTTATAATAAGATTCTGACTTAATAAAATATAATGATGTTTTTTCTTTCTTTTTTTCCCCATCTTAGAAGCTTGCGAAGTAAAATAATGAATACAACAAAATTCATCTAATCCCTACAATATGGAATCTCTCTCTCTCTCTCTCTCACAAACACACACACACACACACCCTCTCCCTCACACACACACACACACACACACCCCCTCTCTCTCACACACACACACACACACACTACGCCTTTTAAATTGATAACGTCTTTCTATTTTCATTTATACTTTATTTAGGTTTAATGGGTCCTGTACCACTAGCCCTTCTTCTGGTTCTTTTCTCTCTGATGCTGTTTTCACCTGTCACTGATGCACAATTACCCTGTAGCTATAGAGCTAATGGATGTTCCATTCCTGGAAATCTGCCATTTTTCTATAAAAGAACTTTTAAACCAGCATGCAATATGCATGACCAGTGCTATAACTGTGTAAGCGATAATGGAAAAGATTTTACAATATTATATCAAAGATATTAGAAGATTAAAAGTTTCTTTAGTTTAAACGTTCAAATGAATGCTGAAAAAACGAGTGCAAGATGTGGACGGAATAATTTATTTCAACAATTAGACATTATCCATGTATGTAAATTCTAAATTACGGTAATGTAATTGTCTACTATGCTTTAAAAGGTTTTTGATAGATATGAAAAATCAAATCTCATTTTGATAAACTAATAATTAATATATTGAAGTAAAAAAAAAAATTATTCAGTTTTTTTTTATTTGTCTGCTTTTTTCTTGTTCTTTTTTTAGGAGTGTTAAATGTCCTTGGATAGATTCATTTTCTAATTTTTATATATTTACATTTCTAAATAGTTTTGCTTAAGATTCTTTTCAAATTATATAAAAAAGTTCACTTTCTTTTGAACTATGATGGGGTGATTAGATTTCTCATTAAACTAAATAATTTCTTAAATAAATTCATAACGCCTTCTAAATAAATTGTGACCAATTTATTTAGAGCAAATGAAAGGTGAAGAACATATCTTTAGTAGGAAGGGGGGGGGGGTTGTATGATTGTATATTATTCTGTATTTGATGATGGTATTATATGACAAATACCAAACCTCTATTTGAGAAATGTTCAACAGATGCATGTTTTGCGAAATGTATAAAATTTTGCATTTAGCTAAGATGATTACTGTAGTGCAAGTAGTGTCAAAATTAGGACCCGGCTACCAAAATACATATCTTTAAAAGCAAAGCATGTAATGATATAAATTCCAAATGATTTCTAAAATTTTTATTCGTGGTGTTAAGACATGGAAGGATATCAACTTACAGAAAAATAATGACATTTATATCAGATAACATCAAATAGGCTAGATGTCTTTTGAATATTGCTATAGGCCCACAAATCTCGTATAAGAAGCAAGAAACGCTGAACACGGATAAAATTTCTTTACTGCTTTTTTGTAAGAGAATCACTCTTTGCTTCTCTTTTTGTAGGGTTCCTCTCACCAATATCGCATTTCCCGGAGAAGCTGTGACAATAAATTCCATCGGAATATGCAGAGAATTTGCAGACGAATAGGTTTGTTGCGTCGGATTAGCTGTTTCAAGTACGCGTTGGTTTACTTTACGGCCGTTCGAGTTGGAAGGAAATCTCTATATCTAAGAAAACCAGAAAAACATTGTCCTTTGGTATCACACTGTCTGAAGTGAAAGGAAAGATTACACTTCATATTGAAAATATTATTTAGCAAATAGCACACATTACCAAGAATGAAAGTTTTCTTGATAAAAATGAACCAGACTTTTTTTCTGTTTTTTTTTTTTAATAAAATGCGTAACTTCACCGAAATATGGCAGAGATACTGCCGATTCGGCGTTTTACAATCAATGAATCTTTTTTTGGTCTGCCAGCTATGAAGTTGTTTTCTTTGCTTTTGGATCTTTCTGTTTATCAACTTGTCTTGGATGTCAGATACTTACAAATTTATCATTGCTTTTTGTAAGACATTCTTAAGAAGTATTTCATTGTTATTTGCTAAGTTTGTTTTATTTTCCTATAACCTCTAAAGATGTCTTCTTTTAGACATGTGTGAAGAGAATTTTGAACTTTCTTGGACAACACTCGCACACGTATTTAAAAATGGGTTTATAATAAACGGAGGAAACGAACCTTAATCAAGCAAAAAAAAAGTCAATTGAAACAATACAAAATAGGAGCAGAGCAAATATGGACCTCCAAAACATCAGAGATGGGATCAGGTACCATGGAGGATTGAGCACCCCCTCTTGTGGAGAAATGATGTACTGTTTATTCATGAGATTGCCCCACGTGATTTACTTACAATTATTATGATCATTAATATTCATAAGATCCTGCATAAACTTGAAATATTCCATTTCTTTAAATTTTTGTATTTAAACCTGGAAGCACAGTTTTTGGGTTTTTTTCTTTAAGCATCTATCATAGTTATTTAACTTATTTGGGCAGAATTTTGTGTTATTTACAGTTGACAACTCATGATACCATCTTTTTGGTAATAAGAAGGTCACACTGATGCAAGAAATTGCGTTTTTTCAAATTAACACACGGCCGTAACTCTTCCTGAGATGATAAATCATCTTTATTTTATAAAACCCTAGGGTAGACTACTTGGGATTTTTGGAACTTCATCCATGAATGGATAAATGGCTATACAAATTTTCTACGTGTTCTTTAGGGCTTTTGAGAATTTGAGTCTTCGGTTTAAAAGAATATCTGTCATGTGTGTCTATTTCGAAATTTCCAAAGATAGGTCGCTTATCACAGCCTTGACTATAGCTACAAGTAAGTGTGCATATTCACAGTCTGTTCAATATTTTACTGACATGCAATTATGATTGCTATCAAGTACCACATGGATACTTAATACCATATATAAACTCTTACCATCTGTTTCATGCACGAACATCTCTCCAGAACATCAGAAAAGAACATCTTATTCAGGTCTGAATATATCTAGTACTGCAGTATATATCTTTAAATTTTTATTTATTCATTTGTTAATTTATCCAATTATCTTGTTTATCTTATTTTTAATGTCAACTTGTGAATCAGCGAAGTATATTCCTAATTGTAAATCCATTTATTATACAATGCATATTTATCGCCAGTAGCATCTAGAAAAAATATTGATTTAGTATTTTAAATGTTTCTGTATTACATTTCTAAAATTCAATTTTCATTTTCGAATCCACGGCCAAAAAAGAAATAAAGATCGAAATTTCATACTTTGAAGTTCTGTGGACTAGTTTTAATTCTCTATAATTTTTTAAGAATCATAGATTTAACAAAAAAAAATAGATTTTGTTTTGTTGAATCTATAAGAAATTAACTTGTAAACGTTATAAATACGAGATTTTCTCCTTAATCTAAACACCTTTATTATCTCTCTTTCTCTCTCTCTCTCTCACATGATAAGAAAAATTCAAAAATATTATATAGACTTGTATTCAATTATCATTAAATTTTTTCAACTGTGTATTCAAGCATTATGAGTCCAATACCTGTGTTCCTCCTTCTGTGGATGTCCTCTCTGATGTTGTTGTCACCTGGCACCGATGCATTCAGGTACTCCTGTGGTTATAGAGCTAATGGCTGCTCCATACCTGGAAACCTGCCTTTTTTCTATAAAAATATTTTCAGACCAGCGTGCAACAAACATGACCAGTGCTACAAGTGTGTAAGTAATTATGAACTTGCACAAATTAAGAGAGTATTTTCAAAGTCATTAAAATTACATAGTAAAATAACCGAAATTTTATCAAGTCCCTCCCCTTTCCCCGGAAACAGAGACGCCTATATAACGGTATGTAATATACGTAATACTATAAATTATATGATGGAAAGTATAAATCGTTCTCGACTTCTGCTATGTTCTTTTTGAAACACCCCCAAAAATGTTTTGTTTTTCTTATGGTGTTCTCTTTCTTTCTTATTTATGTCAAAGAAGTCTAAGTTGATTTTTTTAAAATCATAAATATGTCATGTTTGACAAAATATGCCATAGATATTGACATCTCACCCACAAAGACAACGAAAGCGAGGGGGTGGGGTTCACAATCATTTTAATTTGCTTGATCTCCAAAATCTACAACAAATATTTGACACTTTATACACACGAATATTGTCCTTCTTTCATTAGAATTCCCCCGATGTTAGTTGGAGAACAATATATTCAAACTTTTCCCTTAGAAATGCTTTGAATTTATATCATTTAAACTCTTATATATATCATCTTAGAGCTCTTTTATAGCAGTGTTTTCTATTGTTTTCTAATAGGGTTCCTCTCGGCGATATCGCATAAGTCGTTTCAGCTGTGACAATAAATTCGTTCGGAACATGCTGTCAATTTGCAGAAGACGATTCTGGCATAGTGCTTTTGGAAAATGTAGAGAGTTTGCAGGACTATATTACACGGCCGTTCGGTTTGGAGGGAGGTCTCACTATCTGTCAACACCAGAGTCTCACTGCCCATGGGTAGCACACTGCTTGAATTGAAGAAAATGGAAAAGGCAATAAATATGACCTAAAACAATGATTAAATAAATATTTGATAAACAAAATCGGACGGTGTTGAATTGTCTCATTCTATTTTCTATCCATTTTATCAGTCACTGTATTTTGAGTGTTATATGTTTATTTATCTTAAACTTTGTATTTACTGCCTCCCGATTTTAAAAACTAACATCAGGACATATCCTTAACATTAATCTGAAACAATAAACACTTTTTTGGTAATAACCTCTCAAGATAGGTTTGTTGCGTCGGAATCGCTGTTTCAAACCAAAAGGGCGCACGGACCTTATAGGTCACCTGAGTTTCATATAACAACTTTCCAACAATTGAATTTGGTTCTTGTTTTAAATCAGAGGCCATGGAATTCACAATTTTGAAAGAGGCACCGTTGCTTATCATAACTATACACTTAGCATGCTTACTTTGGTTACTTAATACCCGGAGGTAGACCACACAGAGAAAATGCATTTCCACTTTATAACCAGTTGTGCACTCCGCCCTACAGGAACCACTGACCCTGGGGCCATTGAATTCATAATTTTGGAAGAGGCAGTCTAATTTAACATAACTATGTACTTGGTTAGTTTATCTAATGACCAGGAGCAGAGAAGAATTTTATAGAAATAATGCATTTTCATTGTATAGTCTATCTAGCCCCGCCCTAGTACTAGAACCCCTGACCCAGAGGCCATGCATTTCACAATATGGGTAGAGGACTCAATACTGATATAATCAATAAATCCCGCCATAACTCCAAAACCCCTGACCCAAGGGCCATGGATTTCACAATTTTGGAAGAAACATTCTTGCTCATCTTAACTATGTACTTGGTTAGTTTGTTTAATACCCAGGAGCAGAGGTGAAAATTTTCAAAGAATTTATGCCTCATTTTCACTATTTAATCGATAGAGCCCTGCCTTAACACCAGAACCCCTGACCCTGCACTAGCTGGGTTAATTAAATTCACAATGTTGGAAGAGGCAGTCTTATTCAACATAACTATGTACTTGGTTAGTTTGTTTAGTAAGATTTTCGAAGAATTGATGTATTTTCACTATATAACCAATAGAGCCCCGCCCTTACATGAAAACCCCTGACCCAGGGGCCATGGAATTCACACTTTGGGAAGAGACAGCCTTATTCAACATAACTATGTACTTGTACTTCTTTTGTTAAACCGCTGTTTAAATCATTTTGACATATACATTGTAGCATTAGTGCGTGAAGGGATAAAAGGAGTTAATCAGGTGACCTATTCCTATCCCGCAAGCATGTGTTAATTTCTGAAGATTTTCAGTTTCGTTTTTTAAACTAATGAACACATTTTAGCTAATTCTATGGATAAGGGGGAACAAACTTTGTGAATATTATTATCCCCGTCACCCCTTGGGCCAGAAAAGTGGGATTTAACCCATCAATATTGATGCAATCTTTAAAAATCTCCTCATTTCGTCCTAGACATCAAACTTGTTGGCATAATTGTAATAAGCACGAAGTTATAACAACTCAAAAAGTATTTTTTCTAATGGTCCGATAGACTTGTATATGATCTAATGATATAATGAATTCAACAATTATTTTAGCAGTGTATCAGGTTGAGCGTTAAGGCCCCTGAGTCATTTGAATAATCCTTCTTTTACACGACTTTTGTAACCTTCCTTGCTTTTATATTAAAAAAATATTCATGTCCTATTTTCAAAGTTATTTCAGAAATTTAAACGATGCAAGATTTAACTATGCAATATAGTTTTAGAAATAGATACATTTACATGTCGTTGGTCTCCTCTTTTACAAGAAAATTCACAATACATCAACCTAGCAAGTATAAACAAATGATTAAATGAATGAGGCTTTTGGCGTTTCTTCGTTCAATCTTCGTTCAATTTTGTTAGTGAGAATTATGCAAAGAATTTCCAAAAAGAAAATGTTTTGTTCAAAATTTTCTGGGATGTACAGAAAAGCTAAAAATAAATAAAACTTACTTCCACGCAGTATGATGATTATATATTACTGAATTCTACAAAACCAGCCAGGTGACGTGTGTCTAAAAAACATGTATATTAAATTATTTTTTGTAAATAAAACAATAGTTTGAAGCAAAATTCAATAGCTGTTTTATTTTGTATATGACAAATTCTGTTGAAATTAAAATGGCAACATTTTAATGTATGCAGATCAGTAAACAAATCAGTATTGAGTAATGATTAGAAACCCCATTTACAATTTTTACAAATACAATTATTTTTTTCTTCAATATATTGACTTATTAATAAACTTATGATATTTATAAAGTTTGATCATTTTTCTTATATGAATGTTTTTTTTTATAATCATGTGTGGGCTTTTTAAATTTATAGCAGAAAAAAATCCAACTTAAAAGTTAAAAAAAGTTAAAATTACCAACTTTAAAGTTGAAGATGCCAAAATTAAAGTTAAAAAAGCCTTTGTCCCAGTAAATACTATAAATCGCACCTGATCCTACCTTTTATGTTTTGGAGGTCCGTGTTTGCTCTGCTCCTGTTTTGTATTGTTTTATTGACGTTTGATCTTGAATATGGTTCGTTATCTCCATATATTTCATAAAAGGGTCCATTATTTCGTGTCAAGGCACATACCCTGTGTCATCTACGGAAGCGAATTGGTGCCACGTAATATTTTTTAAGTTTGTAATTCCAACTTAAAAGTTGGAAACTCAGACTTTTATCTTGGCTTTTCCTAATTCAAAGTTAGTAATACCAAATTTAATCTAAGTTTTTTTTACATTTAAAGTTGACTTTTCTTACTTTATTCTTGGCTTCTCCAACTTTAAAATTGGTTATTTTAACTTTAACATTGACTTATTGGTAATTCCAGTTTTTATATTTGCCTTTCCAATCCTTATTTGAGTTTTTCTAGCCCTTTCCCTCAGCCTTTTCCTCCTTTATTTTGAATTATTACAAACTTTATAAATGCAAAATAAATTCATTGAAATAAATTGGCTAGCACTTCTTTTCTGCCAGTTTCCTTTGTTACCTTGACTTTAACTAGATATCCTTTATTTCAACTTTCAATTAAAAATCCCTTTATTTTCTTTGGTCCATCTTATACAATTATGTAGAGAATTAATTCATACAACTCCGTGCATGACAGAATTTCAACCTAACCTATAAGAGATCGGACAATTTTGTTTGGTATGAAAAAATAAGCTTTAAAATGAGACCATTATTAAGTGTTTGATATAAATTATATAGGATTAATCAAACGCTATATTACATGTTACAAATATAATAGAACTAAATTATCAATTCTATATGTAGAACACAATGAATTTATTCCTCCTTTCATCATAATTTTATATAATTAAATCATATCTTTCCATTGTAATTACATGTGAAAAAATAAAGAAAACGCAACCCGAGTTTAGCTACAAACTTTAAAACTGGAAAACCAAAACTAAAATTGGAATTGCCAAATATATAGTTGGAAAAGCCAAGATTAAAGTTGGAATTCCCAACTACAAAGTTAAATAAGCAAAGATTATAGTTGTAATTGCAAACTTTAAAGTTGGAAAAGCCAAGATTATTGTTGGAATTACAAAGTTTAAAGTTTGAAAAACCAAGATTAATGTTGGAAAGGCCAACTTTAAAGTTGGAATTACCAACTTAATTTAAAAATATTACGTGGCACTTTTGTAATCATCGACTATTGCTCCAACTTCTTTGAATAAATGCACAGTGCCTAGATATCCAACATTCTTAATCATAATCCTAATACGTGTTGATGTTTTTTTTAATCTTCCTTACAACTACAGTCCTACCAGACAGCTCATTGCAATTGATGTAAATAAAGTAAATACAATAAAGATCTTTAATTACTCGTTTCTCTTTGTCACTATTTAGTAATCTGAACTATCATCCGCCGGTAAAATTTTGAAATACCGGGTATAATAAATTCTTTCAAAGTTTACGCAAGGCGATATGCCAATCTTGAAAAAAGAATTTTCTGACACGTTTAATCAAAATTATATCAAAAGTTACATTGATTTCAATTTTTTACTTAAGGTTGTTCTCAGTTTATGGTCATGGGCCAAGGAAAATTGAGCAGTTAAGGATCTACTACTCAACTTGTTTTCATCCACAAATCATATCACCATTAACCAGTGTATTTTCCTCAACTAAGGAAATGTGACCCCTTGAGAATTTGTGATTTTACGGTACTCAAAACACAGAATACGTTTTTTTAAATAGCTGAAGCTATAGGAAGCTATAGGATTCTGGATGTCTTGTTCATCCATCTTCTTGAATAAATAACACATTTAAAGTTAGATTACATATTTAATAGACACAGTACTGGTCCAACCGACGGGGAGGTAATACCATTGTCTTTTAAAGGTTACTTTAACTGGACAAAGAGTGTAATTAAAGTATTGGGATCAGGTGCCATGGAGAAGTGAGCATTCCCTGTCGACCGGTCACACCCGCCATCTGCTCCTTGTTATGATCTGAAAATGACGGAAAAAAATTTCTCATTTGTCATGTGTATAATTTGCGTAGTTGATAATAGGTCAATATGGTCTATAGTCAATAAAATATCGAAAAATGAAACAGGTGTGGCAATTGAATATTATAGAGAGTATTTTTAAATAAAAATTAAATTCGAAATATTTTTTGAAGAATTTCCTCCTAAAAAGCGGAATATTTATTTATAAGCTGGATTACCACTTTCAGAATTAAACATAATTTCCTCCAGTGCTTTCTCTTCCTCAACATCTGATCCCTCCTCTGAAATCATGTTTCTTTGTAAGAAAATCACTCTTTACGTTTTCAGTTTGGATAGGGTTCCTCTCGTCAATATCCTGTTATCCCGGGACACTGTGACGGGAAATTTTATTGGCAGAGAATTTGCAGACGGTTAGGGATGTTGCGCCGAGTTTTCTGTTTCAAAAATGCGCTGGTTTAAAGCATTATTTGCATAATTGAAAAAAAAATATTTTGCTGCTAAAATGTGTTATTCTGATAAATTTGTATGTTATTCAAACCCCTATGATTAATTAAACCAAAATAAAATTTTTAATTGCTTCAGGAGAAATATTTTGGTACAATAGAATATGTGGCATTATTATATAAGAAATTTATATTGTTCAGGACGACAATAATTATTTTGCTTCATTTAAAGCTGGTAAAAATTCTTCCATTGCAAATTTGAACAACAGGAGTTTATAAATGAGCAATTTTTCTGTCACTGTAATAGTTGATTTCAAATTTGCAACAAAATTTTTCCATGTCAAATTTGCAGATCATATTGCTTTAATTTTTGGGCCGTTCCACTCGGAGGGAACTCTCGTTATCATAGAAACAAGAAACGCATTGTCTTTTGGTACCACCGTGCCTGAAGTGAATAGAGAAATTTTAGAAAATCCTATTTAGCAAATAGCAGAAATTTGAGTGAAATGAAACTACAGACGTTTTTCTTCTCCTTTAAAATATCTTTATATTTCTATATATATCTTAAATATCTTAATATATTGACTTAGCAGGATCGGATACTGCAAGTATATAAATTTGTTTTCTTTGGTTTAAGAACTTTCTGTTAATCAAATTGTAAAGAGGACACTTACACATTAATTTTATCATTGCTTTTTTTGTGAGACATGATTAAACGTGTAAGTTACTGTAAATGCTTCTATTCTTACATATCGCCTTGTATCTTATCACAAAGAAGTTAACTTCTGTAAGACACGTGCACTCCCAAGCACTATCAAAAATCGGTTTCTAAAAAAACATGGAGAAAAGGAACCGTAATCAGTTGCAAAAGTCAATTAAAACAACACAAATCGGAAGCAGAGCAAATATGGAAATCAAAACACACAGAGTCGGG
Source organism: Saccostrea cuccullata (assembly GCF_032062105.1). Lineage (NCBI taxonomy): Eukaryota > Metazoa > Mollusca > Bivalvia > Ostreida > Ostreidae > Saccostrea > Saccostrea cuccullata. The sequence goes on from NW_026925088.1 coordinate 181,655, forward strand.
TTCAGGTGCCATTGACAAGTAAACATTCCCTGCCGACTGGTCAAACCTGTCGTGTGTGCATGCTTCTTGTGCAGTATTCAATATCAAAGTTCAATAAAACAATACAAAACATCAGAGATGGGATCATGTGCAAAGGAGGAGTGAGCATCCTCTGTCGACCGGTCACACGCGCCGTGTGCTCCTTGTCATGATCGGGAAATAAGGGGGAAAATCCGTCATCAATTCAATGTATAAATAATGGACTAACAATTAGTATGAAAAACGTCAGTCAGCGTTTGACTTAAAAATAAATTGCATTTGCCGACAAGATCATTGTATCGACCATAGAACTTACGAAATGATGACTTTAAACGAGACTGCTGATATTCTTGTTTTTTCAACTTGCTTGTCAATAATTTACCTCGTTTTAGAAATTGTTTATAAGTAGAGCTTGCTCCTGAGTTTCGAATCAACTGAGATATATACTCCGTATGCAGTTGATAAAGGTATATTGCTGCATAAGTAAGGGGAGTTGACGATAGAAAAGTTAAAGTCATCACGTGTATCATAGAGCTTGGTTGTTAGAATATCATTAACGTCTTTTTCAAGTAAAATATCCTATTTTGAAAAAGATGTGTCAGACTCTGTGGTATCTTTTATTTCAAGCTTACCAGGATCTATCGTATCAACGTTCATGTAGGAATGGAAATAACCATTGTTAATTGACAATGCGTCGTCGATATATCTAAATGTCGAGTTGAAGCCCACAGCAAGTGTTTTCTTCTAATCACGCATAAGATTTTACACAAATTCTGCTTCATATGAATACAAAAATAGGTCAGCTAATCGGAGCGCAATTGGTACCAATGGGGATTCCAATAGATTGTGAAGTTTCGGAATCCATAAATATATATGGTAGTTCAAATTGATTTTGGTTCTTTGGGATATTAAATATACCGAGGTATTCAAAACTGATATATATTTGATTTTGTAGAATTTCTTCCTTAGAAAGGGAACTAGGAGTATAAGTTGGATTACCACTTGTAGAATTAAATCCAAGTTCTTCTAAAATACAATTTATGAAATGAGCCTTACAAACAAAGGCAATGTTGCAGAACTGTCTAGTCTTGACCCCTACGGTACTTTCTTCTTCCAAACTTTAATTAGAATTTACTGTGTTCTTGATGTAGCATCCGAGATACCGTTTATAGTGATGGAAGCGAGCCATGAGGTCCAGGGTACTCTCGATTCGCACTGGTCAATGGTGTCAAGTACCCGCTGCCTTAGAAAAAAGACATGTAAGAGAGGGCTGTTACAACGCACTTTGAAAAATTACGCACTTTGAAAAATTTTTTCAAAGTGCGTTAAAATTTGGGACCAAGCTAACGCACTTTGAAAAAATTTTTTTTTTTTCAAAGTGCGTTAATATCGATCATATTAACGCACTTTGAAAAAATGTAAAGATTGATCAATATTCCTTCAAATAATCGGGATGATAAATTTAATAACTTTTTTTATGATAAAGTCACTGTAGGACCTGAGATAGTGACGTTTTAAATATTTAAAGTTTTGATAAAATAAAAGGGAAAATTAAAGGGTCTTGAAAAAAGGAGTGACGATTGTTTAAGTTCATTAATTCGTTTCTTCTTTTTTTTTTTCATTCTAGTCTTTGATAAGTAGTTGTAAAGGTGTATAGGGGGCACTAACAGAGGACAGCTTCAAGCAACTTATCATAATAAATGGGGCCAATTTGATTGTTCAAAACTATGAAATTCTTTCTCTCTCATACGTTTTACTGTACTTAAAAAATTATAGTTTTCATCTGTTTTGATTAACTCATTTATTATTGAAAGTTTTCAAAGTCATACCAGTTAGGTAAATACATGATTATATGAATGCTTTGAGTATAGCATAGACATCGAGACTGGGCGAAGGGCCAGGGGAGGGGAGGGGGGCTAAGCCCCCCTCTTATTTTGGAAAGATATATACATCCTACCCCGTTTGTTACCGACACCTATGTATTGGAAAGATAAAGATTTGGACTTAGGGATCTTATACCCTTCTTCTCCTCTTTTTGACGGGAGTAAATCAATTCATTTTTGAGGTTAGGGTTAGGCTTAGTTTTTTGAAAGAAAAATAACAAATAAAATCTTTCCATGAATAAAATATGATTTCTTTTTTCAAAGTGCGTTAAGTGTCTCCATGGTAAAATATATTGATGTAGACTCTTAACGCACTTTGAAAAAATTTTTCAAAGTGCGTTGATTTGGTCCCAAATTTAACGCACTTTGAAAAATTTTTTCAAAGTGCGTTGATTTGGTCCCAAAAATTACGCACTTTGAAAAAATTTTTCAAAGTGCGTAATTTTTTCAAAGTGCGTTGCCACAGAGGGCTTAGAAAGATCTTTAAAATGAAGGAGTAAAGACTTATGTAGCCAGGTAAGTGTGAATTATGCAAGTTCCTCACACTTATAATAAAAGTCCGTCAATTTGAAAAGATCGTCCTCGGATCAGTTATTTATTGCTTTATAAAATAGGTTTTTAGGGAAAATTAGTCTATGAATTAGACTTTTGCAATGAACCCAGAAGACTAATTCCGTTCAATCCGCCATATTATACCCGGTATACATATTAAAGCTACCGTCTAAAGCTAAGAAGATCGTTCTATGTGAAAAATTCAGACTGTCAAGAATCTGTTAGATCTATCTGATTTAAATTTTTCATGCAAATATTTTTAAAAATATTGTCTATAAGAATGTTTTTTTGAAAAATAAGCGAAAGAATTACACATTATATATATAAAATGTTTACAGTGTTTATGATTTTTTTCTTTTTACGAGAGCCTATTAGGGTCATGTTAGAAAATTGGACATAAACAGTCATTCTACAAAAACATGCCGAATTAATTAAGATTTCTCTGAAGTCGATTACAATGTTACCTTTGTAATATCTTTATAATTTCAAAGATCAATTTCAACTCTTAAAACCTAAAATAGACACATGATTTTGTAAATACTTAACGAGGTTCGCTCCTCAGCTTTTCAGCAAATTGTTTTCTTGATCTAAAATTTCTAAATAATGTTTTAGTTCTTGCAATTAATTTGGATTCTATGATGCTAATTAAACTATATTCAGTAAAACCCCATGATTAAATTCCATATCGAAAACAATTAGTGAGTAACTATATTTTGTGGCAGAAGGTTTTTTTTAGAAGAAAAAGATCAATTTTTCTCTTTCTGGAGTATATTCAGTATTGTTAAGTTTGGATTGCTGTTTTTTACATGCAGCATGCACAAAGAGTAATTTTGTGCTGTCAGTATGAAATGTTCTATGCTGGTCCTAAATTATAATATTAAATTAACTTTCATATATTATATTAACATATTTGGCAAATAATATCAAATATATCCCCATAACATCACATAACCCCACTTTTTATTTCATTTGATGTGTATATATTTTCCTGTTTTTAACCGCTCTGCTTAAATTCAGAAAATTGACATTATTTTCCAATGATCTTATTGCTTTTAAAAAATTTAACACCAGAAAAATAACAATATTTGAGTGCAGAAAGGTCAAATAATTGACTATGCGAAGTAATTTGAAACTATTTTTGTTGTAACAATTTTAATGTGACTATTTAAGATAAAAAATGACTGTGTTTGATCCAATAATTCATTTAGATAAAAAATATTCAAGGAAAAACTTGAAAACTGATTCATGTGTTAGACATAATTGTTGTGCAAAAATGTGATATTAATTGCTCCATAGTGCTAAAAGAAGCGCACTGACCCCCATCTTTTGTTTTGATCTTTTATTAAGCGATGTGTGTAGGTTCTCAAAATATACTTTACAAAAAAATTCTCAATACTTTTGATAACAGGAACCAACATTCTTAATGATATATATGCAGTTAAAAAAATGGCTGTAACTTTTGAAAGATTAGGGCTAGGGCATTCATACTTAACATATGATTCTTGTGACAAGACTTTTCATCGGTTACCGAGAACTTTGACCCTTTGACGTTGACCTTGGAGTTTGACCTACTTTAAAATACAAACCTTGACCACAACTTTTGAAGAGTTAGGCCTAGTGCTTTCATACTTCACATATATAATCCTTGTGACAAGAACTTTCATTGGATATCAAAAATGTCGTAAAGGTCAAGGTCAAGGAGTCATAGCATGCTCAGAAATATCTTGTCACAGATAATGCACATGTTGACCTATGATAGGGTGTTCATATTTGACACAATATGTCATTAAACAGACATCTCACCCACAAAGACACCGAAAGCGGGGGACCACAACTCTTTAAATTTCCTTGTAATCACTTAAAATGTAATTATGAACAGCTGGTATTTTTGGAAAGGTGCACAGAGTGCGTGTTGTGCGTGAGGGTTTGTTGGGAGTGTATGTTTGTGTTCTTTTGTATGTATAAAAATTTTCAAAATTAAGGCATTTGTATGTATGAAAATTTTCAAAAATAAAGCATTATAAAAAAAAAAAAAAGATTTAGGTCCACATTATAGAGAAAGATTTTTTTTTATGAAATTAAAAAGGAAATTAAAAGGATAAAATTTTTTATGAGGAAATGTCATAGATGAGCGCTATGATCAATGGGCTTCCTAATTGTTAAATTAAAACTAAAAATGGCATAAAACTTTATTAAGATAGGATTTTCTTCATTTTTTTATTTACTTCTACAGGGTATGCCAACAATGCATGTCACCTCTTTTTTCTTCTTTGGGGATCCGTATTTATTGATTTTTTGAGCTTCTTCAGTCTTTGTTATCTTAAAATTAAACTAAGTATTCCATACATTCAGTGGGTGAAAATAATCACTATTTTTTTCAAATGGATGATCGACCTAAAGTTCTTCAAAAAAAATTTAATATTAAATTCATCGTTAGATTTTTGTATTTTTATATTTACAGGTATGAAATACAAAAGCTTTGGTAACATAGTGGATTCATGCCCAAGGTCTAGGACAGAAAGAGACAACGCAGCCAGCAAGCTAAATTGTGGGGTCGATAAATATGGGCGAAATTTATATACCTGTGTTCCTACTGCGGATCTCACGGCCGTTGTTGAATATTGCTTTAAAAGTACCGCGGGATTATATGAAAAAGGTAATAGATCTGAAATGTATAGCTTTCTAGTTTCTTACATTGTGTATACAGATGTGCATTCTGAATCTAATATTTATGCAAACCAGATATTTTTAAAATGTGAAAAGTGTAATTTCTTTTTCGGCCATATTTTTGCTATTCGTTTTCGTCCGTCGTCGTGCGTTAACATTTGAACATTTTCAGCTTCTTCTCTGAAACCACTCAACCAATTTCAACCAATTTTGGCATGAAGCATCTATGAGTGAAAGGGAACTAAAATTATGAATTTCATGATCCCTGTCTCCCTGGGGCCTGAGGGATGGGGCCAAAACCACTAAAATTGATGCAATCTTTAAAAATCTTCTTTTTTACTCCTGGACATCAAGCAGTCAAACTGTTGGCATGATTGTAATCAGCACTGAGTCCTCTACCAAAATTGTGAAATTCATGGCCCCGGGGTCAGGGATTCTAGTGCTAGGGCGGGGCTATATAGATAATATAGTGAAAATGCATTATTTCTTTGAAAATCTTCTCTGCTCCTGGGCATTAAATTAACAAACCAAGTACATAGTTATTATGAGCAACAGTGCGTCTTTTCCAAAATTTTGAATTTTATGGCCCCAGGGTCAGGGGTTCTGGTGTTAGGGCGGGGCTCTGTTGATTTTGTAGTGAAAATGCATTAATTCTTTGAGAATCTTCTTCTCTGCTCCTGGGTATTGAATAAACTAACTAAGTACACAGTTATGATGGGCAAGAGTGCCTCTTCCAAAATTGTGAATTTCATGGCCCCAGGGTCAGGGGTTCTGGTGTTAGGGTGGGGCTCTTTTGATTATACAGTGAAAATACATTTAATCTTTGAAAATTTTCTTCTCTGCTCCTGGGTATTAAATAAACTAAGTACATAGTTATGATGGGCATGATAGTTATGATGATAGTTATGATGAACTGACTTTTGAGCTTAAATCTTTTCGTTTTTTCCACCTTTTATTTTAAGTTTAGGTAAACTGCAAAAATAAAAGACAAGGAACAGGAAACAAAAATACAAAAAAGAGGAAAAAAGAATATGTACATTTTTTATCATAATATCGATTTAGTGGGCCTATTGCAAACAATTAATATAGTGTGATTAGTACATTAAAAATGAGAATTAAGTACTAAGTAGTATATTCATGAAGAGTATGGTCTAAGTCTAATTGATCACTGTCTGGGAGGAAGGAGATAGGTTGTTGATTAAAGTTATTGTTAATAAATAACGCATTAATCCCTTTTCTGGTGCCCCATCTGATTCCGACACCAAAACGTTTTAATTGTATGATACACAAGTTTGACATTTAGAAATGATTTAACTTTATAATATAACAGACGTTTATCATATTTAGTGCAGATACGCATATAGTACAATTATAGCACTATAAACATTTATATTTACGTTTACATAGGCATTGCATCATGAGGTTAGCCCCTCTTTATTTAATTAAATAAATATCCCTCCACATGTATTTTATTTTCGATGCGTCAATAAAAACTGTAATGAACATACATTTTTTTAAAGTACATAATTGTCGATAAAATTCTCTGGCCGCACGGCCCTATATAACATAAATGTATCTACAAGGGATACCATGCACGTGCTCATCGAAGGTTGACGCAATGCAGTTGTTGTGTTCTGCTATAAGGCAGTGACGGCGTTCCATACTCATCAATATCAACAATATAACAATGTTAGCCCTCCGCTCTCTACCCCCAATCCACGCACATAAACAGGTTGCTAGTATTATTGGCTTTTGTTGTATATTCAGTGCTTTACCAGTGAAATCTTAATATTTATGATAAATTCAGCATTTTAAAAATTCTGGTTATCCTTTTGTATATACCTTTCATTTAAAAGAAATAAACAACGTTATTCAGTAAACATGGCGTTATGAACAGCAATTGGTTAATAAATAATTGAGCCTTATTGGGTTGAAGAATGCAAGAAGCTCTGATATAAATTAGAAGCTCATTGCAGTTTCCTTGTTATTTAATACAGGTACATGCTTAATACTGGTTGGAGATGGTGACTTAGATGATATTAGCTGTACTCATTTCAAGGAGGGATGTCCAAAGGTTCCTTTCAGAATTACTGATTTATATCAATGTAAGATTTTACTTGATAGCATTTTCTAACTAGAAAAAGAGTATGATTTTTAAGGTGAAATGTTCAAGTAAAGCTTTATATTAAGGATTTATCTTAGAGTGGTGACCTTTCATAATATTAATAATATAAACAGTTCCGTGTTTATAGGTTATGTATCAATCTAATCGGAAAATTCTGATTGTCTTATCCTGCCGTAAATCTCATTTACATTCTCACCAAAAATGCTTGAAAACTTTAAACTTTATTTTTTTTCAAATTAGACCCCGCGTGCCATAATATTAATGCAAAGGACAGGTGCTTCTATGCAGACCCAATTTGCCCTGATAAGTAAGTATAATTCTGTTTATTTCCGATATAAATATCTAATGCAAAACATTCAAAAGTGTTTAATAATGTTTTGGCTTTGTTGTTATAGCATCGTAAGTACATTCTTTCTATATAAATCAGAAAACATATTTTAACAATTTGATTTCAATTTTGCTAATAAGTATATGTGTATGCATTTTTATTAAAAAAAATAAATATATAATAAACCCCGCAAGAAGTGAAGGTACAATTATATAGACATTTTGATATTGTAATATTTTGTAATATTGGGTTTTTTTTATTTATGTAGATCATTTATTCAAAAATCAAACGAAAATATGATGTCGTTCAAACATCAGTCACTGATTGTTCCAAGCTTCACCATGGGATTAGTGTCCCTCGTTTTAGTTACGGTCTTAATCTTCTTTGCGGTGATTTACTTCGTCAAAAAAATGAAAAAAGGAAGATATTCTGCCCCCAATTCAGAAAGGATTGAAGGTATTTAAAGCAGACAAAATTAAATCAACCGATACAAAACCCCCAAATATACAGAAAAGTTAATTATTGACCAAAAAAAATCAAAATATAATTTTTTTTAAAGTGGATGACTAATACATATTAAAATTATGCAAATTTTGTAATGCTCACTTGTTTAGGAATAATAAAATTCAATAAGGTATAAGCCCCTAAATTCTTTTAAGGAAGACATCTTTTGTTTTGATCTCCATGTATAAAATGTACAATGTTTCATATTATATATTATTTTTTTAATGATAAGTGAAATTCTATATTTATTATACATAATATTTTATAATTATTTTTGCTTATATTGTCATGCAGCTTTACTATCCTATGATAGTACTGGGAGATTGCCTGATCAAAATCATCAGTTATATGTACTGATGCTAAATTGTACTGAAACAATGAGGAATTTCTTCGACATTTGTATTCCACCACAAAGACTTGCAGAAGTCGTTATAAGCAGCAGGCAGGCAATGAAGTATTCACTAAGTGAAGATCTGAGGAAAAAAATTTATGCTTATCAAGGTTAACATACTCTGTTTTCTACTTTGCTTTACAGCTAATACTCAAGGAAGCAAATTAAAAATCATTAGGTATTTTTGTTGGACAGGAAGAAAATTTGTTTTGAAAAAATTTGATAATTTCAAATATAAATCTTATATAGAACAAACATATGTATGTTTTGTGTGTCTGTGGTCTATGTGTCATTGTGTGTGTGCTCAAATTCCAATCGTGAAGTTGCCTTACTCTCAATGTCTTTTTTTTCCAGATTCTTCGGAACCCTTACAAATTTCATCCAAAGATCTTAACATTTCAGCCATGTACATATTACTGCGCAATTCCCCTTCTGTCCAACCACCTAGTAATGGTTGGGGGAGAATTCCAGAGGAGAACCAAATAACGGAGGGTGATGACCTTGAAAGAATTCGCCAAATCAGGAATATTCTTGCCCATACAAAATATGATTTGGATTACGAGAGATGCAAAAAGATTTCGTCCGATCTTACAAAGGTAAATAATTTCATTCCTCAATATATTAAGCAATTATAATACATGTATAAGGCTTTTTATTGATTCAAAAAGATTTCGTTCCATCTTACAAAGGTATATAATTTTATTCCTTAATATATGAAGCAATTATAATACATGTTTAAGGCTTTTTATTGTATGCTCAAAACATATCGTCAACATTTGATGCAAAAGTAGGTATCACTGTCACTCTGTGTATCAATTATATTGCAGGTCATCAGGAGACTGCAGGAAGGAATATTGCGGAGACGAAATCAATTATAACCAAGATCATTTTTTTTAAATCTATTCTTTATTGTCATTGAGTTGTACAACTCGTAATGATCTACAAAACTATTACACAATATGTACGTTAACTAGAAATATATTCATAGGACATGAATGCCCCGCCGAGGATATATTAATAATGCAGCTAGAAAATTTGTATTAGTGTATGAAATTTGATCAGAATATCCTGAAAAGTGATGCATTTGAATTGCTTACATCAGTATGTATCAGCATATGAAGTTTGACACTATATTCATTAAAGTGAGGTTAAGGTCAAAGAAAATACCAAGCTCAGAAACTGCTTATGCAGTTAAAAAGTTCTCCTCAGTATGTATCAGCAAATGAAGTTAAAAAAATAATAATTTTCTTTTTTTTATAAAAGTGACTTAAAAACAATTCGATAAAAAAAGAGGTCAAGGTCAAATAAAAGGTCAAGGTCAAAATGTTGATGCAGTTGCATATATATCTCATCAATATGTATCAACATATGAAGTTTGATAAAAATATCAAGAATTATTAATTAAAAGTGACTAAAACACAATTTGATAGAAGTGGGGTCAAGGTAAAATAAAACGTCAAGGTCAAAAATGTTGATGCAGTTGAATTACTTACATCAGCTATGTAGTTTGACACTGATTTAGGATAAGTGAGGCCAAAGGAAAGGTCAAGGTCAAGAAAGTTGATGCAGTTGAATAGCTCTCATCAGTATGTATCATCACATGAAGTTTGATAAAAATATCTTGAATGGCATCTTGAGCTAAACACTAATTAAAGAAAGGTGAGGTCAAGTTCAAAGCAAAGGTCAGACTCAAAAATGGTGATGCAGTTGAATAGCTCTCATCAATATGTGCAACATGTGAAGTTTGATAACACTACCTTGAATGGGATGTTTAAAACTGAGCTAAACACTTGTTTAAGAAAAGTGGGGTCAAGGTCAAAAAAGGGTCAGGGTAAAAAAAAGTTAATGCTGTTGAATAGCTCTCATCAATATCTATCATCAAGGTCAAAAAAGGGTCAGGGTAAAAAAAAGTTAATGCTGTTGAATAGCTCTCATCAATATCTATCAGCATATTAAGGTTGAAAATATCTTGGATAGTGTCTTTGAAACTGAGCTTTGAACAGAACTAAACGCAAAGTGTGACGGAAAGACAGAAGGACGGAAGACGGGCATGACAAACACTATATGCCCTGGCCATATTCATGGCGGGGCATAAAAATAACTCCTATTCAGTATCATTTTGAATGGAAATACGATTGTGAAATATGAAAGCCCTAGCACCACGTGTTCAAAAGTTATGGTCAAGGATAAGTTTTTGAAAGGTAGGTCAAACTCCCAAGGTCATAGAATCAAAGTTGCTGATTTCTTAAGAAAGGTCTTTTCACAGTTATTACATTTGTGAAGTATGAATGCCCTAGCCCTAACCGTTCAAAAGTTATGGCCAAAAATAAAGTGTTTAAAAAGTAGGTCAAATTCCAAGGTCAAAGGATCAGTTATTGAAATCCAATGAAAGGTCTTCTCACAAGAATTACATATGTGAAGTATGAAAGCCCTAGCCATAATCCTTCAAAAGTTATGGTCACCGTTTTTGTAAAGTAGGTCAAACTTAAAGGTCAAAGGCTCAAAGTTTTTGCTATCCAATGAAAGGTCTCCTGACAAGGAGTACATATGTGAAGTATGAAAGCCTTAGCCCTTACTGTTCAAATGTCATGGCCAAGGTTAAAGTTTTGTTTTAAAAAAAAAAAGGTCAAGGTCAAGGGGTCAAAGTTCTTGGTACCAAAAGAAAGATCTTGTCACAAGGATTACATATATGTGATTTCTTTCGTTTGAGGAACGAATTAGACAGAAATCAATTTCTACTTGGTAATAATAATGAATGGATTATTCCGGATATTTAAAGTTTTCTATTCGAATACCTGTTTAGGTATGTTCAGTCATGCGGTTCAATAGAACCGGTTTTCAAGAGTATAGTGAGTTAAAGCCAGTTTAGGACGACACGTAGAGCTGTTAACACGGTTAAAATTGAATGGATCCAACTTATATTTACATTTTGTATCTTAATAATATGTGTACAATGTATTATTAATATATTAAAGCTGCTGCGTGTCGTTGCTAGTCCATTAAATGTGTGTGTTATTTATCATAATTACTGATTTGGTATCAGGAATGAATGGGTTTTAAAGGAGAAGGGAAATATTAAAGCCCTAGTCCTTACCGTTCAAAAGATACGGAAAAGGTTAAAGGTTTGTATGCAAAATCTTATGCGTGAAAAGAAGAAAACACTTGCTGTGGCCTTCAACTCGAAATTAGATATATCGATTTCCTTTCCTATATCGATACGATATATCCTGGTGAGCTTGAGATAAAAGATACCACAGAGTCTGACAATTCTGTTAGACTTATAGACTTATACTTGGATATTTTACTTGAAAAAGACATTAATGGTAATCTAACAACCAAGCTATATGATGAACGTGATGACTTTAACTTTTCTATCGTCAACTTCCCTTACTTATGCAGTAATACACCTACATCACCTGCATACGGAGTATATATATCTCAATTGATTTGATACGCAAGAGCATGCTCTACGTATGAACAATTTCTAAAATGAGGTAAATTATTGACAAGCAAGTTGATGAAACAAGAATATCAGCAGTCTCGTTTAAAGTCATCATTTCGTAAGTTCTATGGTCGATACAATGACCTTGTCAGCAAATACAATTTATCATTGAGTCAAATGCTGACTGACGTTTTTCATACCAATTGTTAGTCCATTATTTATACACTGAATGGACGACGGATTTTTTCCGTTATTTTCTGATCATGACACGGCGGGTGTGACCGGTCGGCAGGGGATGCTCACTCCTCCATGGCACCTGATCCCACCTCTGATGTTTCGGGGGTCCGTGTTTGCTCTGCTCTAATTTTGTATTGTTTTATGGACTTTGAGATTGAATACTGTTCGTTATCTCCATAACCTTCTTGTAAAAGAAGGCCAATCTCCAACGTCGAAAGGTCAAATGACCTATCCATTGAAAGGTCTTGTCACAAAGATTACATATGTGAAGTATGAAAGTCCTTGCACCAACCGTTCAAAAGTTATGGTCAAAGTTAAAGTTAAGAATTTTGATGTAAAAGTGTGTCAAACTCCAAGGTCAAGAGGTCAAATATGGTTGCACTCAAAGAAAGATCTTGTCAGAAGAAATACATCTACGAAGTATGAAAGCCACAGTCCCACCCATTCAAAAGTTATGGACAAGGTAAAAGTTTTTGCGGAGAAAAAGACAGACAGACGGACGGACCGACTATAGGTTTTCAAAATATTTTCGACTATCGTCTCCATCATTTAGACGTATGTCTTTTTCACACATATCGAAGCGGTTTGATGATCAAGATCTTTCCCGCGCGACAATTGATGGTTACACCAATGTTTTTTGTTAGAATATGTAAAACGATATAGGACCTATAAAGGAAAACTTGAGATGAGGGGTGATATTTTGCCGGACAATTTTATTCAGTTCGGATCTATACCAGTTGGAAACGGGCCAAAATTCAAAAGAAATAGACCGCATTTTTTTAAACAAAATAATTTTGCAAATGGCCAATGACAAGGTAAGTAAATTTACGAGTTCCATGTTTATTGAAAATGCTGCTGTCAATTATATCAAAAAGCCTGGACTTTAATTAATCGTGGGGCGTAGTTGAGCATAAAGTTGAAAGGTCGTACGTTTTTAAGCTGTTAATTTTGGTAAAATCGTGGGATTTCAAATTCTTCAAAAGTTCCTTGGAATTTTTCAATATCCACATCTGATTTACACTTCTTGAATATATTGCTGCGCAGTCCACTTGAAGTTTCTCGATCCTTCACTACTGTTAATATTTAGTAAGGAGTTACTGGAACCAGCTACACGTATGTATCTTTGTTTGTAAGGATTTTCATGTAGTTTCGGAATCCAATATAGAAATGGAAGAGGTTTTTATGATTCAAACAGATATATTTTACGATAAAAATTTATACTTATCCTGGCATTTAGAGAAAATTACCTGTTTTTCATACTTATTCAACACTGAAGTTTTTCTATTTAGTTCATTTGCTATAAAACCAAGGTATGAAACATTTGTATATTGTCTTTGTAAGACATCAGAGAGAAAATTGCCTGTTTTGATACTTATTCAATGCTTATGTTTTCCTATTTAGTTCATTTGTAATAAAAAACAACAACAACAACAACAAATTATGCATTGTTATACTATCGTTGTTAGACATCAGAGGACACTTCTAGTTTGATTTGAGCATGGTAGCACAAAGTGTAGTTTTACGAGACCATTTCTAAGACTTCAAAGAATCTTGATGAATCACATTGAGATGCATTAAATAAAAATTGTCGCTTTCAATTTCAAGCTTAATTTTGACACTTTTTAAATAAACTAACTATTTAAAGACTTATCCTTCCTGGCTGAGAATATATCCTTAATACAACATTATTAATGCCACGTATACGACTACTGTTAAAAGGAGAACAATAGACAAACATAATATGTGCAAACTATGTACATGTATAAATTTCTCATAACGGAAATCGAAGAAATTGTCATAACCCCGCCCTTGAAAACAGATTCGTACAATGTACTTCGTGATGCATGTTTTTATTTTTTATATTTAAGTAAAATTGTAGATTTAGATGTTGATCTTTCGTGCAATTAAAAGAAAATGTCAAAATTTGATTTATAGTTCTTGGTATCTATGGATAAATTGGAACAAAATCTGTGAATTTTATGATACCCGTAACTTAAGGGGACTTAAAGCATGAAAATTGATGAAATCTAAACAAAAAATCCTGTGTGACTCCTGGACATCAAACGTGTAGACATAATTAAAATAATTGTAAGGGTCCAGTAGACTTGTATATAATCTAATAATATAAATATTGATAACAAAATAATATACTTGAAATATTAGTATATAATTCTAATAGTGTAGCATTGTATTAGGTTGACTGTTAAGGATCTTGAGCCCTTATGAATAATCCTTGTCTAACACGATGTTTGTAACCTTCATGACTTTTATATTAAAAATATTCATGTCCTACTTTCAAGATTCAGAAATTTAACTGATTTCAGATGCACAGTTTTAGAAATCTCCTCCTTATTCACAATAACACAATACATCAACCTCTTATTAATTAGGTTTTTGAGGTTATTAATCGTTTAATTTTGTTAGAGATTTATACAAAGAATTTCCAAAAAGAAGAATGTTTTCTTATTCTTTCTGGGTGTACAGAAAAGTTAAGAAGAATGTTTTCTTATTCTTTCTGGGTGTACAGAAAAGTTAAAAATAAATAAATAGAACTGATTTCCCTACAGTTCCGTTTTTAAGGAGGAAATTCTCCAATATCTTAATACCAGTTATAAATAGATTAAATATTTTTACCAATCAAAATGAATATTTCATTTTCCTATCTGGATTCCTCAAACAAATTTTTACGAACAAAGATGTTAAGTGGGTTCCAGGAAATATTCTACCATTCTATATTCTTACTGAAATATTAACAGCATTGAAGAAAAAACAGGGAAACAACAATGTATATGAACTGGAAAAGTGATTTAAATCAGATTTGGATTCTTAAAGTGAAGGATATGGAAATGACGAACAGTATTCAATATCAAAGTCCATAAAACAATACAAAACAGGAGTAGAGCAAACACGGACCTTCAAAACATCAGAGGTTTGATCAGGTGCCATGGAGGAGTGAGCATCCCCTGCCGACCACTCACATCCGCCCTGCGCTCCTTGTCATAATCGGGAAATGATGGAAAAATTAGTGTTTAAATAATGGACTAACAATTAGTATATGAAAAACGTCAGTCAGCTTTGACTCAATGGTAAATTGCATTTGCTGAGAAGGTCATGGTATCGACCTTAGAACTTACGAAATGATGACTTTAAACGAGACTGCTGATATTCTTGTTTCATCAACTTGTCCGTGAATAATTTATCTCGTTTTAGAAATTGTTCATACGTAGAGCATGCTCTTGTGTATCGTATCAACTGAGGTATATAAACTTCGTATGCAGGTGATGAAGGTATATTGCTGCATAAGTAAGGGAAGTTGACGATAGAAAAGTTAAAGTCATCACGTTTATCATAGAACTTGGTTGTTAGATTACCATTAATGCCTTTTTCAAGTAAAATATCCAAGTATGAAACAGATGTAACAGACTCTATGGTATCTTTTATCTAAAGCTCACCAGGATATATCATATCGATATAGGAATGGAACATACCATTATTAATTGACAATGCGTCTTCTATATATCTAGATGTCGAGTTGAAGGCCACAGCAAGTGTTTGCTTCTTTTCACTCATAAGATTTTGCACGACCTCTGCTTCATATGAATACAAAAATAGGTCTGCTAATAACGGAGCGCAATTGGTACCCATGGAAATACCAATAGGAAAGTTGGAATTCCTGGTCTCCAAAAACCACATAGATGTTGTCAATCAGAAACTCAAGCATCTTTTTTATGTCAACTTCAGTATGTGACATGTTTAATTTGAAATTTGTAACAACTTTACATTCGACTGTTTAAATATGAGTGAGGAAAAATGTTTTTATAAAATACTACTTTTTTATTTACATTCATTAACAATAACAATAATTACAGCGTTATAAAAAACTTGAGTTATTAGCCCAATTTCACCTTTTCTTTTAAATCCGATTTTATTTTTATCTCTTGGGAAAATCTGATTTATTTATTTCTTCATTTTAATGTTAATTAATTCTGATTTAATTACTTTGCTTTGATCCTTCAACAGTTGAAATTCAATACTCCTTATGTTTAAATGATTATGTAATCTACACACAGGATTAAAAGTAAACAATAAAAAATTTTCAGGAAGGAGTATACAATTCATTCTGAAAATTCCATATCTAAAAACATGTTAATTATGTTATGCATCAAGCACGCAAGAAATCAGATGATGTATTTCATATATCCCTTGATGGCGTCATTTTTTGTTAGTTATATAAATAACGCCTTCAACATGTTTTTATTTGAGTTTACTGGGATGAAATGAAAGGTGAGGATTAATTTTATCCCTCTTTTAAAATTAATTAGAAGTTTTATTACATAAAGAGATAAACATTAATTATTTTAAATAATATATTCATTGTATGTCTTCTTGAAATGCTGAGGTATGTAGTGATCATGTGGGGTGTCCTTCTCTCTGTCCCTTTATTTCGCTTCTTTTATCCAAACTTTCCTAAATCATTGATTAACATTTATTGAGACTTTCACAGAAACTATACTGCATGGGACCACTGTGCTATTTACATCTCAATCAAAAAGATATTTGAGGTTTTCCATTGCAAAACTTCATGGACTTTGCCATTTTACTCGTATGAAAGCAGGAATATCTTTTTTTAAGCTCATATTTTACCGCACCTACAGTTTCAAACTATTTGGAACAATAAATTTTATAAAAATATCAAGCCTTAAAAATGTCATGTTTTGTTAATTATGAAATATTTTTTTCAAGAAACTTAACTATTGAGTATTGACTACCATATATAAGTGACTTTTATTTGTACAAATTTTGCATGACAATTAATATGTGTTTTTTTAAGAAGAACTAGTAAGTTGTTAGAACTTGTTTCTTATCCTTTTCAAAACAAAGACTACCATGATAAAAAAAAATAACAGAGATTCTCGATCAACCCTAAAGGAGCTTTTTGTTACGTTATGTATAAAACTTTATAACGAGAGATCCGGGTTGCCTCAAACCTAAAACGTAAAAAACTAAGCGTACTTCGAGTCACTGTTCGAAAGCCTTTTACTGGCATATCAGGACGTCTCTGTCGGAATAAAAATTCTCTCAATCAACATAAAATCAGTCAATCTCTCTCAGTGTAGTTATTTATTATATCACTTGCTTGAAAATCGTGATGGTATATAAAAATCGGGATGTCAGTCCGTCCGTCTGTTACGCTTTGGGGTACCCATCTTTTATCCGAAACATCTCTCATACCACAGGATGAAAATTTAATGAGACTTTATTACATAATGCCATTGTGAACCTTCTATTTCATTTTTTTTTTTAGATTCGACACATATTCTGGGTCTCCCAAAGCAAAACATGCTATTATATTCATGTGGAAGGCGAGGGCATCATTTAGTGAGCTCATTTCTCACAGTACCTCTAGTTTAATTGGTATTTTCCTATTTCCTTTTTATGATTCATTTAGCAGTATGGGTCCTGTACCTCTATTCCTCCTTCTGTGGTTATCCTCTTTGATGTTGTCTTCACCTGGCACCGATGCACAATTACCCTGTAGCGTTAAGGGGGATGTACAAGCCATATTGGATCTAGTCTGGTGTAAAATAAGAAATATCAAGAATGCGCTTTATACTCTACTAAACTACCCCAAAGTTACTCAAAGTGCTAATGCACTTATTACCTACTGTTAGAGACCAAAGGAGATGGGTGAACATGACGAGAGATAAGCCCATAGTGCAACAAACATGAAGGTGAAAAATCAAATCTCAATTTTATCAAAATTTTCCTTAATATTTCATCTAACATTAAAGTAAACTTTATGTAAAATCTCTACAACTTGCACAAATCTTATGAAAATTGAAGTTATTTGCATATGAAATATGATACACACACGAAAGAGGACAAAACGAGTCATTTTTTCACACTATAACACTATTTTTCGTTATGAGTGGGTCTTCTCTCCATTTTTTTGAAAGGTAATCCTCAAAGTTTGCATAAAAACTTGCATATTTTGGTTTCCAAAATTATGGAGCAATGACCCATTATACCTAAAAAATATAAGTTTATGACAAAACTTTCGTATCTTTTTGATAAATACTTGATGTCCCTTAAGTCAATGGTCATATCACAAACGTGATTTAAGTGCCACACTTCATCAGGACTTGTGTAGCGTAGTGGTTAGCGTGCTAGTCTCAATAGAGAATGCAACCTAAGATTTTTATTGCCAGGGTTCGAACCCAATGGATACCACATTATTTTTCTTGATAAAAGAATAAATTTTAACCAAATATTTTCCTCAGAACTTTTTGTTTATCGTGATTTTACAAAAATCAACGATGAAAACTTTACTCTAAATACTAAAATAACAATTTGAATATGATTTTTATATATCTGAAGCTTGTGGGATTTTTGCACGCTAAGTTCACCCATCTCCTTAATAAATAATTAAGTTTATTTTGTTTTAATTAGGATGAAATTAATCATGTTAGAACTGCGCAGCTACAGCATTCACGAGATGAAAAATGCATTGAAAATGGTGTTAGTTTGATTCATTGATAATATGGCTACAACCATTTGTTTCGCTTTTTTCTTGTCATGATCCATAATTATTGAAAATTTGATTTTTCATATGGGTGTCTTCCTGAGGCCATGTGTTTATTTCGTCCGCCATTCCTCTGTCACACAGAGTTCGAATAACATTGATTTTAGAATAAATGCGACCCTAATAAGATCAAGACAAGAAATTACTAAGTAATAATCATTAGGTTATATTACTTGCTACTTTTATTTATTGCATCGCATCTTCTGATTAGTGAAAAAACGCAATTTAACCCCATTCCAGCAAATCGGGAAAAACTGTTCTGTTTACAGCTCGAATTTCCTTGTTAATATCATTCCACTGAGCACGTGGTTGGCATGTGCATACATCTGCTTTGGATAGATGCGTTTATTATCATGATTATATTTAATTTTTCATGGAACAAGTCTTGATAATTTGTTGGTTTCTTTAAAACTCAAGAAAAAAGATGAAAAATGCCCTAAACATATGTGTTTACGTTGGGTCTTTTTTCTGTGGCGATAGAAGTTATTTTCAAATGGGGCACTGCAAGGAGGATGCTTATGCTACGTTTACACTATGTTCCCGGCAGCCACGGCAGCCCCGTTTGCCCGAAACGTAGTGCGCCGTGAGATTTTGGTAATTTTCCCCTCTATATCCAAGTCTTGACAAGTTCTTATGCGGTCTTCTACGGTCTTCTACGGAATTCGTGATGGGGCGTTGGAAGAAGTTGCCGTGGAGTGCCGGAGGCTCCACGACGCACTACGGTTCTGCCACGTATGCCAGCACGTGCCAGCACGTCCCCCCAAGGCCACTCACGTTCTGATAGGTCCCCTCTCGTTTCTCGCGTTCTTATGAAGTTCTTATACGTTTCTCACGTTCTGTCAAGTCTTTCTACGTATGAAACATGGACGCCGGGAAACTATGGATCACGTTTGTACCAGAGAAGGTCTCCTAACCAGAAACAATCATTGTATCATGACCCTTCGAAGATAAAACATCATGAATTCCAAAGACGAAGATTTTATTTTCGCGTGTTTGCTAGGTGCATACCTAAAATCACTTCGTCAAAATGAAGAGAACCAGCAGCAGTTACAGAGAGGGAAGGCAGGAGTGCAGCAACTTCTCAGTTTTTCAGACTCGAATGAAACTTCTCTGCAGTGCCCGGCTATTATATGCTTCCTTTCAGACCGCGTGCGCCGTGTCAGACCGTAGTAGAACGCAACGCACCGGGACCATAAACCGTAACATGCCGGGACGAACCGCGATTGAACGCGAGGAAACGGCTACCATACACCCTAGTTCGCCGTGAGGACCTTGATGAAACGTGGCAGAACGTGATAAAACGGACAACAACCGTGAACTAGCCGTGACAGAACGCGGATTAAACTCAGCAAAACGTCTCAAAACGTGAATGGACCGTGAGATGAATGGAGATATACATTCTCTCGTCTCACTGCGGACTGCCTCCAAGTTCTGTTACGGTCTATTACGTGCTGTCGCGTTTTGTTGCGTTTATTCCGTTTTACTACGACCTACTAAGTTTCACATCTGCAACGTGGCCGCCGTGGCAAATTTTTTGACAGTTTAAAAATCTGGCACGGCATCCACGGCAATGGCGATGAGTTACGTTTGCCCATCCCGTTGCCCCAAGTTTTCTCACGCCCGTCCCGTTTTTTCCACGGTGGCCTGAAACGTGATTGCCGTGGCTGCCGGGAACATAGTGTAAACGTAGCTTTAGCATTTAATTTGAAAGTGTTAAACAATATGCGGTGCATGAAAAACAAATATTTATTACATGTCTTACATTCGAAAAGTTGGTACATATGTCTATTTTGTTTAGCAGTTAGATAGAAACAATAGGCAGTTATAAGATTTCCTTCAGGCACCTCACATAAATAGCTAGATTGTTTGCAATGACCCACACATTGTATGGAGTAATGTTTGGACATAAAAACGCATCATGTCTCATTATGTTGACAACGTTGTAAGCTCTAGCTCATTGAACATACGAAGCTTGATAAAATATATTGATTTGTTTCTTTGAAATTTAGAAGCAAGCACAATGTTTGCAAAGAAAGGTCCATTGCATATGCTATGTCTATCATCGCAAAAGAAAGTGAGAGGCTACCCCCCCCCCCCCTCCCCCGAAAATCCTATGTTTGTTTGTTTTCTAAATAGTGCCAAAGATTCAAAAAGTTTGCATTACTCAGTATGTGATGGAACATGTACTAGCCTTATAAGACCATTTGTTATAAAAATATTTGGTTGCCCTCTCTATCGATCTACTGTTTAGAAATGGCCCAACTCAATTTTTTTACATCCCATAACACGATATTTTTTTCTTCCGTCAACAAATATGTTTAAATTTTAAGGAATTTTTTTCTCACCTATAAATACCGATCCAATAATTTTTCCCTGAGTTGGGAGGACCACCAAACGTCATTTTAAAGATGGTATAAAATATTTAATTATGTTGATTTTTTTCTTTACTCTGTAAAATTGTAATTTTGACAAAATGGGCAAATAGAAAAACAAGTTTTTTTTTATTCATTAAATCTTCTAACCCACTCTGAATGATTTCATTCCTTTTCAAATGTTAATTATTGCTCCGCTGTAATGAAAATTGTAAATGTTTATTTGACAGAGTACACGAGGGGTGATCAAAAAGTAAACGATATCTTAGGTATTTGATAGTTATATTATTGTTGAAATATTCGAGTATTTTTCAAAGTGTAAATTGGAGGTCTTTGATAGCATATTGCTTAATTAAAAACACATTCCTTTTCAAACTTGCTTTCACCGGGCAACATAACAAGTATCATATTTAACCATCTGCCTTCCTTCACTAAAACGATCTATCCAATCATTGATTGAATTTATAGGAAGTCATTTGTCTTAATAAACTGTGAACAAATTCTTATACGCTACTTCAAAGGCATTTGTAAGATATACCATAAATATTTCAGTCGTTTGTTGAAGAGTTCCAATGAGACAACCATTTTTCGTCACAAGTACCTGCATAATGACGTCATTTTCACATTATGAACAAAACTTTATTCAGCATATGCTATTTATAGAACTTGTGTTTGGCTATATGTGCACCAAATTTGTTTCTAATCTAAATTATGGTTTTGTAGATACACATGTATAGAGATAGTTCGCGAACTTTTTGATCACCCCTCATAGGTACTAAAACAAGGTCATTCATATCGATTTTATGTGTTTAAATCCTTTGTTTTTCAATGGTGATAATTTAACTTTTGATAGATATTATAAGTTATCTGTGGCAAACTTACAAACTCTTAATTTTTAACTTTGTTGGTGCTCATTTTTCCTTTACTTGAATCAACGAGTTTAAGATTTTTTTAATATCAATATGTACACTATTTAACAGCTGTTCGATAATAATACTCAATAAATTACTTCAATAAACACTATAGCACATTTCCTCTTTTAAAAGTGTTCATATTATTTGAAATATTTTGCAACTGTAATTCTCTTCTACATTTAAAGATTGTTATGTCCCTCCATATTAAGAAGAGGTCTGGAAAACAAAATTCTGTTCTAAAAATAGACCACGTGCTGCTATCCATGAACTACTTTCATGGTTCTTTACACTCTTTTTGAAGACAACGATACATTGTTTTGAACTTGAAATTATCATTTAAAAGTGCAAAATTTAGACATTTTCTCAACAAATGGTTGTAGAGAGAACATTAATGCACAGTTTGCGTATTTTTTTGGATTTTTTAAGGATTTGCTGAATTCTGTAGCTGCGCAGTTCTAAGAAGCATATCAAAAGCATTTTTCTGCAAAAGTATAGATTATATATGCACAACATGCATTCAGTTATGCATATTTATTGTATCTTTATCATAAACACTTAAAATTTGATCAAAATATAATGTATTTTAGCCATTTAAAGAAATGTTTACATTTTGTTCTCACTGCACTAAAGGTGGCCGTACATCCCCCTTAACTGCCTTTTCCCTATAAGTCCACCTTCAGACCAGCATGCAACAAACATGACCAGTGCTACAGATGTGTAAGTGGTTATGATATTTAAATATTACTTTAAAGCTATATTTAATGCTTTTTCTTTGATTGCTTTAATACACCTTGTTAAATAAGTTTAATATATAAACAGAATCCTCTTTCTTCTGCTTGTGAGCAATTTTCAAAAAAGTATTTAAAATTTAAAAAAATATGATGGATGTACGTACCTAAAATATTCACATGGTAAATGCGAAGCATCTGACAATAAATACTGTTGTTTTTTCTAAAATATCACTTATATTGCTTTAATGTCATATATGCGTCTTTCAAAATGTGCAAGGTGTGTTGAAGTGAACAAGGTAAAAATCGATCTTTAAAAAAAAAACTCCAAACAATAAGGTTATTTAAATCCCTCTAACATCAACATATGTGTGAGTAGCCTGACTCGGTTTAAAAAATGACCATACTCAGATTAGACGATTGAAGGAAGAGCGTTCTTTTTTTTTTGGCAAGGGGTGTTATTTTAGATTTTGTTTGCTTTTCGTAAAAATTCACAACACATTATTCTTTTCTCTACGGATTTTTCGGGACATGATGGTTGGAGGGAGAAACCGGAGGAGTAACAGTTGAATATACTGGTCTTTTCGTCATAGTACGATAAATTTACAAAAATAATGGGATTCATGCTCGAAACGTTCGAGGGTCAAAATAATAATAGGAGAATGGAAAATGCAGATTACTTCACATCCGTTTCGTACATTATTCGCTAACCAAAAACGAACACAAACGATTGTGTTACTATATCCCCTCCAATTCCGTTGCGAGGGGATAACAACAATGACGTCTTTACAGGAATGTTTTTAAATGTTTTAGGACAAACGCAACGTAGTTTTGAACTTAAATTTCTTATTCCTTGTATAATTTTAAAGTTCTAATTATCTAAGCACCTTCTTGTGATTTAATTTATTTTGCCTGGCGATACTATAAGGATATGGAGATAACGAACAGTATTCAATCTCGAAGTCCATAAAACAATACAAAATTAGAGCAGAGCAAACACGGACCCCCGAAACATCAGAGGTGGGATCAGATGCCATGGAGGAGTGAGCTTCCCCTGCCGACCGGTCACACCCGCCGTGTGTTCCTTGTCATGATCAGGAAATAACGGGAAAAAATCCGTCGTCAATTCAGTGTATAAATAATGAACTAACAATTGGTATGAAAAACGTCAGTCAGCATTTGACTCAATGATAAACTGTATTTGCTGACAAGGTCATTGTATCGACCATAGAACTTCCGAAATGATGACTTTAAACGAGACTGCTGATATTCTTGTTTCGTCAACTTGCTTGTCAATAATTTACCTCGTTTTAGAAATTGTTCATACGTAGAGCATGCTCACCTCCAAATCAAAATGTGAAAAACCAGCTAAAACTATATTTATAATAAATCTTCTTTTGAAAAATACAAGACTTTTTTATCATTCTATATCTAGATTAAACTCCTTGTAATGGAAGCTGGTTTTTTGTGTACGATCACCGTATGATATTATGATTTTGATTTGTGAACATCTTAGAAAATTATCAGTGAGAAAATTGCATTGTAGAATTTATGTACATATACTTTGCATACATGCATGTCCTTATAAAAAGTACAATTAATTTTACTATATTCATTTAGGGAACCTATTATCGCATAAGTCGCAGAACCTGTGATAGAAGATTCTATGAAAATATGCGGAGAATATGCAGACGACAGAAGTGGTATCTGCGCCTGCGCTGTTTTAGATACGCACTTGTTTACTTTACGGCCGTTCGAGTCGCAGGGCAGAAGGGATATAAGAAAAGATTACCGTGGCAGCACTGTAGATTGGTACGACACTGTTTGAAGTAAATAAACCAGTCCTGAGTCGAATGATTTAATTAGGCAGCAAATTAAAATGTTCTCCATATTAAATAGTTTACAATATGCATTTGAGTCTTTGTTTTAAAATCCATATCATACACATTGATCCAAATAATGAACATGGACATACAAGATTGTCAGTTATCATTTTAGGATATCATCATTTCATATGAACAATTCAGCAATCCAATTAAAGATTTCCTCAAATAATTAATGATATCGTAAGTTCTGAAATGATGCCAGCATTAATTTCCTTGTTGATATTGTGAATTAATATGCCGCATTAATTTGCACGATACATTCTTGCGTATCGAATCAACTGACAGATATATATACATGTACACCCCGTATGCAAGTGGTGAAGGTAAATTGCTGCATACGAGAAGCTGATGATTGAAAAGTTAAAGTCATCACGTTTATGAAAAAGCTTGATGATGTTGTATGTCTTTTTCCAGTAAAATATCCAAATATGACAGATATATCAGACTCTGTGGTATCTTTTATTTCAAGCTCACCTGGATATATCGTATTGACCTAAGAATGGAAATAACCATTGTTATTTGACAATACGTCGTCGATATATCTAAATGTCGAGTTTTCTTCTTTTCACGTATAAGATTTTGGACAAATTCTGCCTCATATGAATACAAAAATAAGTCTGTTAATAACGGGGCGTAATTGGTACCCATGAGAATTTCAATAGATTGTTGGAAGAACTTGTCTAAAAAAACACACACACATAGAAAATGTCGATCAGAAACTCAGTCATATTTTTAATAAGAAATTAGAATATTTTAAGCAAAATCATATTTGCAAATGACCAATGACAAGGTTAATAAATTAAAGAGTTCTATTTTTATTGAAAAAGCAGCTTCAATGATATAAAAAAGCATGGAGCTTGGGGAATGATTGTATATAAAGTTGAAAGTCGTAAGATTTAATGCAGTTATTTTTGTAAAATTTTGTGATTTCAAATTTTTCAAAAGCTCCTTGAAATTTCTAAGTATCTACACCTGATTCGCACATCTTCTCAAATCTATTGTCGCAAAGCATTTCTAAAGTTTCTCCTCACGATTTTGAAAAAAATTAGTGAGGAAAGAAAGATGCTTGGTATAGAAAATTTATTGTAACCCGTTAGGTACCATTGTCTGTAAGGATTTTTATGAAGTTTTGGAATTCAATATAGATATTGAATTCAAAATGTTGGTTGTTGGGACTTTTAAAAATATCCAAAACTGACATGATTTTGAAGACTTTTTAAAGTCTAAATCAAAACATTTTCTTCACTTTATACAACCATTCATTACGATTGATTTTAAATCTAGCATTTTGATATTATAAAACTAAATCTTCACTAAAAACGGAACTTTTCACACTTTGTGATTTTTATCAATAAAATCACTTCATTGAAAATCACTCTAATTCAATAAACAAGTACATGTACTAATATGAAGTTGGTTAATAAAAAAATATTTTTAAAAATTCTGAAGTTCCTCGATGACAACATTTGAACAGTTTTCGGAGACCAAGTCTTCCAAGAAACTGCTGGACACTCATAGTGCCCCATTATTAGCCGTATATTCATTATTCATATAAAGAGAATTTATTTAAAAGCTTTTACATGAGATAAGGAAAAAAACTGTCAAAGACCTACAATTCGACATTTAGATATATCGATGACGTTTTATCGATTAATAATTGTTATAGAAGTCATATGTCGAGTCGGTATATTCCAGTGAACTTGTAACATTGAATATATTGAATATATAATCTGTTGTATTAACTGGGTGTTTTGGCTGACTTTTTTCATACCACATTGCTGGACCTTTGTATATATATTAAATTTGATTGCGAAATGTCTCGTCTATCTGTTCAATACCTAGGGCCCATGGCGGATGTGACCGTTCAACAGGGGATGCTTTCTCCCTTTATGCACCTAATTTCACCTCTGGAATCTTTCCAGTGGTCTATGGTTATAAGTATTTTATAAAGGTAAGGGATGTGCATGAAAAGAATTTTATGTAGACAAGGATTTATTAAGAATATTAGAATGCAAGAATATTTTGTTTTTAAAAATACTTTGAAACAAAAAAACTTTTGTACATTGTATTGTTTTTTACATGACAAAATAAGGCATTTTATTTTCAAAAGGAAAGAATCAAAATCATACGAAGCATTTATTGTGTGCTCTTTACAGATCAAAACAATTTTTACACTGATAATTCACTGATAACTAGCTAACAGAGAAGCCTATCGGTGACACACTTTTGTTTGATTCATTGGCCTATTTTGTCACACATTACTACTTTTATTTTCCATTTGAAGGGTCAATGCGCCTCAAGAATTTGACAAGTGACAACTTTTATTGTTCATACTATTGGTCATATTACTCATGATCATATGTATCTCAATTCTCCAATTTCTTAGTTTTTATTTTTGTGGCCCGATTGTTGTCATGATGTAGCTAAATATGCCTGGAGGATGGATCTAGCACCTTTGTTCCTCTATCTGTGGCTGTCCTCTTTGATGCTGTTTTCATCTGGCACTGATGCACAATTACCTTGTACCTATAACGTTAACGGCTGCTCCATTCCTGGAAACCTGCCTTTTTTCTATAGGAGTATTTTCAGACCAGCATGCACCCTGCATGATCAGTGCTACAGATGTGTAAGTGATCATTCAATCTCTTAAATTGAAAATAGAACGACAATGCTTAGCGTAATATGTGATGATGAATAACGTATATCGAACTCGAATCTACTATAGAATCTTTAAACCATGGTCATAGATTTGAATTATAAAGCGTTGGTTTTGTCTAGTATGTCAAAGTTTAAAAGAAGATTGCCTTTATCAATTAGCATTAAACAATGCTATTTACAATCTGCAATATTTTTTTTTTAATTCCATTTCACAAAAAAATTATTTAAATAATTATATCAATAGACAATTGTCATTTACATGTAGCAATTTGTCATAGAATTTAAAGCAATATGAAATCTTTTAGATTTCTTTTTAAGAATTAGAAAATCTGTTAAGTTATGTCCTTTTTTTTTTTTTTTACATAAAACACCAGAAGACTTTTGTTGACAGGTAGCACACTGCAAACTGCATAGCATGAAAGAGACAGGTTAATTCACTTCTTGCATAATTGTACTTTATTTAGCCCCTTTTACTTCCGACATAGATCTGTATTTTAGAAATATTTGAAACTTTTCTGCGAATATCAACATATTTTATAGATAATCTTCAAAAAAGGACGAAATTTTTAAAATGGTCTTCAATAAGACATGAAATTTTTTTTTTAAAAATCGCCTCTTTCAGCTAGCAAGTTTATTTAAAAATTGTCAGGCACATGATCCCACCTGTGGAATTGCCGGGGATATTTTATTCTCTGTTCACTTATTTGTATTGCTTGTAGATTTTTATATCCCCGTAATCAAAGATTTGGTGGTACATGTATATAGTTTTTGTCCTATCTGTCTGTTTGTCCGTAAAAAATTGAACCTTGCTCCTATCTTTTGAGTTGGTGGGCTATGGCTTTCATATCTCACGGTGTATTCCTTGAGAAAGACTTTCAAATTTAACTTCTTCAAACTTCAAAAGTTATGATCTATTTTTGTAACGGAAAGGTAAGGTAAACCTTGATGTTTGACCCATTTTTACAGAAAAAAAATAACAAACCTTAAGTAACTAAAAGTAAGAAAAAACAAGGTAAAGCTAGATGTTTGACCAACTTTTACAAAAAACTAGAGGTACTGTGAGCAATGAGCTCACTAAATAATACCCCCCGCCTCCCATATGAATATAATGGCAGTATCCATGTTTTGCTCTGGAAAATTCAAAATATATGTCAGATCAAAAAGTAAAATAGGAGGTGCACAATGGCAATATGTAATAAAGATTCTGTGAAAGTTTCATTAAATTTCCTTCATTGGTATGAGAGGAGTTGCGGATAAGAGAAGGGTACCCCAAAGCGTAACAGACGGACGGACGGACGGACGGACGTACAGACGGACAGAATTAACGATTACTATATACCCTCCCGCTTTTCAAGCGGGGGGTATAACTAGAGTTACTGTGAGCAATGAGCTCACTTAATGATACTCCCGCCTCCCACATGAATATTATGGTAGTATCCATGTTTTGCTATATGGGAAATCCAAAATGTGTGTCGGATCAAAAAGTAAAATAGGAGGTGCACAATGGCAATATATAATAAAGATTCTGTGAAAGTTTCATCAAATTTCATTCATTGGTATGAGAGGAGTTGCAGATAAGGGATGGGTATTCCAAAGCGTAACAGACGGACGTACGGTTGGACCACAGGCCTTTGGATCGCTTAAAAAAAATTGTGTGTGTAAAAAAAAAATAAAGGTACTGAACTCTTACACTGGGTACCCAATTTCACTAACAAAATATTTTTTAATCAAATGCTCTAAAATTTTAATTTCTATTTAAATCTATTCATAGATAAAAAGTCTTCATTTCTATCAAATTAAGCTCATTCCGAAATTCCATATATTTCTTGAGATATTCTGAAATCAATTTCAAAAATGACCTACTTTCTTTTACTCGACATTAGCTTGGGCCCCTGGTCATTCACATGTAAACAGACGGTGTCTGAAGTGCGGCGAAGAGTTGCATAGTATTTGCAAAATCTTTCAACAATTTAAAGTTAATTTCTTACTCCAGATTGTAACGTTAAGTCCCTAATAATATTTCTTTCGCGAAAAATTAATTTGAAAACGTCTACATCAACAACTACCGCCATGTTGATTATGAATGTAAACTAGAGGTACTGTGAGCGATGAGCTCACTAAATTATACCCCCCGCCTCCCATATGGTTTTAACTGGTGAAAAAGTCCATGTTTTCCTGTGGCCGGGAAACCCAAAATATGTGCCGGATCAAAAAGTAAAATAGGAGGTGCACAATGGCAATATGAAATAAAGATTCTGTGAAAGTTTCATAAAATTTCATTCAGTGGTATGAGAGGAGTTGCGGATAAGAGATGGGTACCCCAAAGCGTAACAGACGGACGGACGGACAGACAGACGGACGGACGGACGGACGTACAGACGGACGGAATTAACGATTACTATATACCCTCCCGCTTTTCAAGCGGGGGGTATAATGAAGCCATGGTAGAACGATTTTTTCCCGGAATGCATTATATACCTTTCGATTTTCAAAACAATTAGACCGCTAAAATGTTGTTTGTGACTTAGTTACACCATATGATTAAATTAAAGAAAAACCTTGGAAAGCTCGAATGCAAATGAGCAAATATTCATTGAGTTTAGAATAAATTCCGGGGAAAATTTGTCCCGTCGTTCCCGCTTTACAATTAGTGAAGGCCCAAGCTGATGTCGAGTAAAAAAATTAAGGTCAATTTGGGAATTGATTTCAGAATATCTCGAGAAGTATAAGGAATTACGGAATGAACTTTGGTAGTTATGAAGATTGTTTATATTTGAATAGATATTGAAAGAAAGTAAAATTGTAAAGCATTTGATATAAAAGAATTTTATTGACGAAAGTCGGTACCCCATGAAAAGAGTTCCATACCTTTATTTTTTTTAACAACATCTCAATTTTTTTCTAAGCGATCTAAAGGCCTGTGGGTTGGACAGCCAGACGGACGGATGGACGGACATAACGACTACCATATACACTCCCACTTTTCAAGCGAGGAGTATAATAACAAACGTTAAGTTACAAATAATTTTGACCTTTTGACCTTGACTTAAAAATTCTTGTTTTTTATTTCCAGGGATCCTATCCACTCTACCTCGTCTCCCGAGAAAACTGTGACATTAGGTTCCATAATAACATGCTAGGAATCTGTCTGGGACGAGGCTCAGTGGACATGTCTAGTTGTTTGACCTTCGCCAGAATTTACTACTTGGCTGCTAGATTTGGAGGAACATCACGTTATAGAACATTACCAGATGCTCATTGTGGACTGGTACCACACTGCATGATATGAAGAAGACGGTGTATTTAAACTGCTCGCATAATTGTTGTTTATTCAACTCCTTTTATTATCGACATGGAACTTTGCATTTTACACATGAAACTTTTTATTATGTTGTATCAACACATTTTATTTTTTGAACGGTATTTGTAAACGATGTTTTCAATAAGACATAAAAGCTTTTCAAATTACCCCTTTTAGAAGACAATTAGATTTAAAATTGCTCATAACCCCTTGGAGAATATAATATTTAACTATTTCAATAAATAGGATGTCTTTGAAATTTGATTGGTATAGATTGATAATGTACCGTCATTTTCAATATTAGAGCTCGTTTGTGAATAGGAAGAGACCACTATTTACAAGAAACTGCAACTAAGACTTCAAAATATAGATAAGTTCTACAGTTGATGGTGCTGTAATGAAAATACAAGAAGTTAAGTCAATAAGTCTGTGGGTACTTTGCATTATTTATTTTATTTGGGAAGTAACTTCCTTTTTCGATTAAATCTCCCTATCACCTGCATATGCTGCATATGGTGTTTAGTCCCGCACGTGTTGCAAATTAATTGTCATGCTTTTGTTTCGTGCTCAGTTTGTCTATGGAATGCCAGGTCTTCCTAAGACTCACGGCGGGGATACTCACTCCTCCTATACACTGGATCCTACCTCTTGATTTTCTGGCACTTTCATTTTATGCTCCTTTCAGAGATTTGTTTTAAAGGTATCAACTGCGCCCTTAGAAAATCTATTTTTGTATTCATACAAAGCAGAATTTGTCCAAATTTCTTATATGTGAAAAGAAGAAAACGTTTGCAGTGGCGTTCAACTCGACATTTATCTATATCCACGGCGTATTTCCATTCTTATGTCGATAAGATATATCCTGGTGAACTTGAGATAAAAGATACCACAGGGTCTGACACATTTGTTTCATATTTTGATATTTTACTTGAAAAAGACGTAAATGCTAATCTAACAACCAAGCTTTACGATAAACATGATGACTTTGCCTTTTCAATCGTCAACTTCCCTTACTTATGCAGCAATATACCTTCATCATCTGCACACGGAGTTTATATATCTCAGTTGATTCGATACGCAAGAGCATGATCTACGTATATGTATGAACCGTTTTTAAAACGAGATAAATTATTTGCAAACAAGTTTCTGTAACAAGAATATCTGCATTCAGCAGTCTCGTTTAAAATCATAATTTCGTAAGTTCTATGGTCGATAAATGAACCTTGTCAGCAAATACAGTTTATCATTAAGTCAAATGCTGACTGACGTTTTTCACAATAATTGTTAGGCCATTATACACACTGGATTGTCGACGGAATTTTCCGTTATTTTCCGTTCATGACAAGGAGCAAGTCGTGTGTGACCGGTCGGCAGGGAAAGTTCACTCTTCCATTGCATCTGATCCCATCTCAGATATTTTGGAGGTCCGTGTTTGCTTTTCTCCATTTTTTTATAATTGTTTCAAGGACGTTTTAGCTGTAATACTGTTCGTTATCTCGTTATATTTCATTGAAGGTTTTGTATAATGGAATACTGTTCGTTATCTTCAGTTTTTTTTTTCATTTGGCATTGTAAGACTTGTCTTTATTCGTACAATTCTTCCTGGCTCGGTGGGTCGGCGTGGACGTAGTCCGATGTAATGTGTTTAGACTGTAGTTTCGGTTGATCGGTACCTATGACCTCTAGGTAGGTTTGTCTTGGTTTACTCGTCATGACCAGGTAAGACTGTTCATATTTCTTGGTTGGTGATGACGATTTTATGGTTTTTGGTTGCACAGAATTGAATTTATGTGGCATTTTACTCATAATGTCTGCTTCGTTTAATTTGGAATAATTTGTATTATAAATCCCAGTTTGTTTGTTTTCCGCATTCTTTCTTTGAGGTCCAGAAGTCACAGGCTCTAAATAGTGCTCGTCACGTGTTTCTGTCATGACCTTTGGCTCTATATAATGTTCCATTTCATCCTCGTTTGTCACTTTCAGGTCGTTTCTCTTCATAGCTTCGTAAGAATGTAATGTTTTATTTTCCATTTTTAAATCTGTATCCATATAAGCATGTAGTGGCCTTTTCGTGCTGCTGTATTGAAATTAAAAATCAAACGTACATAGATTATAAGTAAAAGTTAAACTAGTAGACAAAATGTTAACCACTTGAAATACTAATTATTTAAGGTTTTGTTACCGTTTGCGCTTTAGTCTGTAGAACTGTACTGTTACTGGTATTATAAAAATGAGAAGGAAACCAATCAGGAGCCCCATAACAATCAAAGCAGCTGTAAATAAACCAATGAAAAGCTCCGTAACAATTAAAGAAACCAATGAAAGGCCTATCAATTAAATAACTGTAAATAAAGCAAGGAAAAATCTCATAAAAATTAAAGGAGCAGTAAATATACGCAAAATAATATATAACAATATAATATGAATTATATTAGGCGTACACAAGTAAGATATGTATGAAAGAAATATACGACGCTTACCTTCGTTTGATTTGCACTGAACTTGGCTAGATTCATTGAATAAATCGAGCTCTGTGAAGACAAACAAATGATGATATAAAACACACCTTAAAAAGATTTCTTTCATTATTTTTTAATAGGGAGAAGGAAGGCAGTTAAATTTTATAAGACCTTGTGTATTTTTTAAAAAGAATACTTTCTTGATTCAAAAATATATCAAACAAAGTATATGAGAACGGAATTATTGTACAGATGTTATGTTTACTGTTTTATTTTTAAAAAAGAAGTTTTCGATGCATTTCCGGTTAAACATAACGCACTTATTCTTTCCACAGTTGAAATATGTTTTTACACTCGAGGAATAATTATTAGACCAATCAATTATTAATATTTCCTACTCAGCAATAAATGTTAATTAATACTAATTTTAAAATACTAGTACTTGAGTTTTTCATTTCCTGAACTCATTTTACTCCGTAGATACATAATGTACTTTGGACGACATACCACTGGGGCAGTTATCTCCCTTACACACACATCCTCTGGCCTTACTGCAGCGCTGTGTGGGGTCACAGTTACACTTCTTCAGACAAAACTGACCATAAAAGCCATCAGGGCAGATTCTGGAGCAGTTGATTCCCATAGTCCCGGACTGACAGGCTATAGTAATAAAGTCATATTAACGCCATGTTGTATATATAGTTTTCTATGAGCTTTAACATGAAAGAAATCTTGACTGACCTTGTCATTGATCATTTGCAATATAATCATAACTTAATTTGTTCTGATTGTATACACAAGTACTCCAATGTTTACTAGTATATAAAAAGCACAGGCACCTGACATTACTTATTTTTCTTTTAATAAAAAATATACCCCTACCTAATAATAAACGTTTATTATTAGGTAGGGGTTTAAGTAACGTCGGGTGCCTGTGATGAAAACTTCCTCGAGTTTCTTAAGAAGAAAAACGTTACTTGATTCCTTTACAACAAAATATTTTTGAAGAACGTGATGACGATAATTTTTCTATCGTTATTTTCCCTCCTTTTTGTAGCAATATGCCTTTATCAGCTGTGAATGAGCTTTATATCTCCATATGATTCGATATACACAAGAGCATGCTCTAGAAAAATTCTAAATGAGTCAAACAAGTTGATGAGAGAAAAAATATTACATTCACCATTTCGCACTGTCAATATAATAAACTATAATAAACAATGGAACATATGGAGACAACGAACAGTATTCAAGATCAAAGGTCCATAAAACACAAAATAGGAGCAGAGCAACATGGACCTCAAAAACATCAGAGGTGGGATCAGGTGCCATGGAGGAGTGAGCATTCCTGCCGATCGGCCACACCCGCCGTGTGCTCCTTGTCATGATGGGAAAATAACGAAAAAATCTGTCGTCAATTCAGTGTATAAATAATGGACTAACAATTAGTTTGAAAAACGTCAGTCAGCTTTTGACTCAGTGATAAATCGTATTTGCTGAATGACAAGGTCTTTGAATCGACCATAGAACTTACGAAATGATGACTTTAAACGACACTGCTGATATTCTTGTTTCATCAACTTGTTTGTCAATAATTTACCTCTTTTTAGAAATTATTCATACATAGAACATGCTCTTGCCTATCTAATCAACTGAGATGCATAAACTCTGTATGCAGGTGATGAAGGTATAATGCTGCATAACTAAGGGCTTGTTGCATAAGTAAGGGAAGTTGACGATAGAAAAGTTAAAATCATCACATTTATCATAGAGCATGGTTGTTAGATTACCATTAATTAACGTCTTTTTCAAGTAAAATATCCAAATATGAAACAGATGTGTCAGACTCTGTGGTATCTTTTATCTCAAGCTCACCAGGATATATCGTATCGACATAAGAATGGAAATTACTATCGTTAATTGACAATACGTCGTCGATATATATAAATGTCGAGTTAATGATGGCATTTATCAGTAAGTCAGATGGTACCTTGCGTTTTTCGTATTCATTTTAAATCCATTTATTTACACACTGGTTATCGACGGTTTTTTCCTTTATATCCTGATCATGACAAGGAGCACACTGTGACATATTAGCAGGGACTCACTCCTCCATGGCACCTGATCCCACCTCTGATTTAAGCTTGAATGAATATTGTTTTTATCTCCATATATTTCATGTCCTATAAACCATTACCTATACATTTACCTCCATTTTGCTTAACTTGATAGAAGATCGTTACCTATACATTCAACGCACAGGCACCTGATTTTTTTCTTTTAATAAAAAAATATACCCCTACCTAATAGTACTATTAGGAAGGGGGTATATTATTTGATTAAGAGAAAAGTAAGTAACGTCAGGTGCCTGTGATTCAAAGCTTATGTTTAGTTAGTTCCTTATGATTTGAGACCATTACCTATATATTTACATGTATCATCCATGTTTAGTTCTTTATGATAAGAAACCACAACCTATACACTGCCTATGTTTAGTTCTTTATAATAAGAAACCATTACCTATGCATTCGCCGCCTAATGTTTAGTTCTTTATGATAAGAAACCACTACCTATGCATTCGCCGCCTGTGTTTAGTTCTTTATGATAAGAAACCATTACCTATATATTCACCGCCTATGTTTAGTTCTTGATAAGAAACCATTACCTATATATTCACCGCCTATGTTTAGTTCTTTATAATAAGAAACCATTACCTATGCATTCACCGCCTATGTTTAGTTCTTTATAATAAGAAACCATTACCTATGCATTCACCGCCTATGTTTAGTTCTTGATAAGAAACCATTACCTATGCATTCATCGCCTATGTTTAGTTCTTGATAAGAAACCATTACCTATGCATTCACCGCCTATGTTTAGTTCTTGATAAGAAACCATTACCTATATATTCACCGCCTATGTTTAGTTCTTGATAAGAAACCATTACCTATGCATTCGCCGCCTAATGTTTAGTTCTTTATGATAAGAAACCATTACCTATGCATTCGCCGCCTAATGTTTAGTTCTTTATGATAAGAAACCATTACCTATGCATTCGCCGCCTGTGTTTAGTTCTTTATGATAAGAAACCATTACCTATGCATTCGCCGCCTATGTTAAGGTAGTTCAGACAACATGACAGCGTTGTAGGATCTCTGTAATGGAAAAAAATAGGCAGATCAAAGATATACTTTTTAAAAATATAGAACTGTAACAAGTGCATAAACAGCTGCTTTTTGAAAAGCAAATGATGTTTCTTATCAATTCTATTTTTATGAATTAATACAATAATTACGTACAAAAATACATACCCATGGCTTGGGCA
This sequence comes from Saccostrea cuccullata, assembly GCF_032062105.1. Taxonomy (NCBI): domain Eukaryota; kingdom Metazoa; phylum Mollusca; class Bivalvia; order Ostreida; family Ostreidae; genus Saccostrea; species Saccostrea cuccullata. Next base: position 218,028 of record NW_026925088.1, read on the forward strand.
TTGTCCCTGAGGTTTTTGTGAAGAACTAAAATTTATAACACAAACAACCCAAAAGCAAAAGAGACTCATACCAGTGCAATGATAAAAAATATACAAATTATAAGTTCTCTCCATTAATATTTGTTACAGTTCTTGAAAATCACGTAAACATATGTATGTATTTCAAATAACAGTGCACATTTCCTTTATACTCAGAGAATGTTTTATTTCCTCTTGTCATGTTTAACTTGAATAAAATAGATTGCTTCCTCGTATGGAAATCGTTGTGTATTAAAACCTCGACCAAAAAATAAAACTAGGAATTTTACTTCAAGTGTACGCTCTTGTCTTGCCTACTTTCGGACATGTATCCATGAAAACATTATAACTAATTCAAATTATACAATTATTTTTTCCCTAAATATCTCATAGCATTACAATTCACATCATAAAAATAACAACTTTTCGGGAGAATTTGGCCGAATTCAGCAACAACAGCTATTTCGTTGTACGAATACAAAAGAACAAGGCCGACATGTACTAAAATTTCTCCAGCCTAAATGAAAATTTATATATCTTGGTCTTCTCCTCAACCATTCAAAATTTTCAGCGTTTTTAATGTTTTTTTTTTATCTTTCCTTGCTTTCTTTTGAATACTTTAAATTTAAGTTGATTTAAAAAAAAAATAGAAAGAGCCCCTTGAGTCCTCTTCAAAATATAAATCTGACATTTCAATTGCAAGTTACGTTCTAGGAGTATGAAATATGGAGTACAACGAAAAGTATTCAAGCTCAAAAGTCCATTAAAACAGTACAAATCAGGAGCATCTAGCAAATACAACCCTCCCAGAACATCAGAGATGGGATCAGGTGCCTTGGAGTAGTAAGCATTCCCTGTCGATCGTTCACACCCACTGTGCTTCTTGTCATGATCGAATAAAACTGTTAACAATTCAGTGTAAAAAATGACATAACACTGTCAGTCTGAATTTGACTTATAGTAGATCGTATTATAAAATTACTGACAAGGTCGTTGTGTCAACTATATAGAACTTTCAAAATGATGCCTTTAAACGAGAATGTTGATATTCTTGTTTCATAAACTTGTTTCCTTCGATTTAAAATTTTTTCTTACATAGGACATCTGTTTACGTATTGAATCAACAGGTAGATGATATATCCATATACATAGGATAAGGGTATGTTTCTACAAATAAAGGAAGTCAATGTTGAATTTAAAAATAAAATTACGTATTGTCATCTATCATAAAATTCTTTTGTTAAATTATATCATAATCGCCCTTTTCATCAAATATTTTATTTATGTATAGTTGATGTACCCGACTTTAAATAGATATTATCTTATCCTATGTAAAATCTCCACAAATATTCCACAATCTCATGAGTGTTGAAATCACTTTATATGATATGGTACATGTAGCTAACAAACTACAAAGAGGGTAAAAATGATCATTTCTCCATATTACTGAAGTATATCTTCAGATTTCCATTATACCGGGACATCTCTTATTATTTTGACAGTTTGTCTTTCGAGTGTGCAGAAAGTTTTTTTTTTCTTTTGTTACATGGTGAGAGGATCCACTATTAATTAACAAACTTGACAAACATTTGTCAACTTTGAGTATTGAGACCTTTAAGGAGCCAACTCAATCAAATTTGACATATGATGGAAAAATAACATCTATTTCCTTTTATCTATATACTGTATACAGGGTTATTTTCGCCCCGTGTTATTTTCGACCTTTTGCACTTGCAAATAATTTTGCTCCGTTTTAAATTCGCCCAGTCATATTCTGTATAACAAATTATGTTGTGTAATTTTGTTTCGTCGCCCAATAAGGACTGCTTTGTTTCGTTTTTAAAATGGATTTTTTTGGTAAGACACCAATATACTTTTCATATACACCTTAGTTATATATTTTTTATGTGGTGTCAATAGATTTTTACTATGCCTTTTCTCTGTGTTAACATTTCTTCATATCATGGTTTGACATAAAAATCATTTCTAAGAACCCTTAAAATTAAATATTTTTGTATTAAATATTTGCCATTTAGCTCTTTATTAAAAAGAGTGTTCACTTGGAAGTTTTTTTTTTGATAAGGAATGAAGGGTCATTACTCCAATTATAAGTATGCTTTGTTACGTTTTTAAAATATTTTTTTTACATGTGATAGTACTTCACATATACACCTTAGTTATATATTTTTTATGTGGTGTCACCCATTTTTACTATGCCTTTTCTCTTTGTTAATGACTTATAAATATTTCTGTTTGAAGGCAAAGCGAATACATTGGCGGATCTAGAGGAGGGTTCCGGGGGTTGAAACCCCCCCCCCTTTATTTTTTGCCAAGTGGAGAGAGAGAGAGAGAGAGAGAGAGAGGATAAAACGTTTTCCGAGATTATATGTTTGTACGTCTTATTTATTGATCGAATAGATTGATTCTCACACATTTAGTAATAGTTTCCCCCAATCACCTCCTCTATTATATTTTTTATGAGAGAATGGTAGAAAATATTCTACTTATTTTTATATATCTTTTTTATGATATGTCACAGTCAAGGTTTAATTTGATATCATTGCCGATCTTTGCTGTGTTCTATATATGAAAGAACGTTTTTATGTATCTTGATCAATTGAACTATAATATGTAACTCTTTGTTTTCATGGCCCAAAAGTTACCCCGAAAAGGTTTTTCAAATTCTTAAAGAAAATTCTTTATAATCTTCGGTAGTGATACGAATCCATTCAATTTTAAGGCTTCTGTAGTTTTTGATTTTTGTTGTTATTGTTGTTTTTTTTTTTTGTTTTTTGTTTTTGTTTTGTTTTTTGTTCGGAATAGGGGTACGCTTTTTTTAAAGGACATAAAACAAAGATAGTATTTACCACAACCTTAGATCTTTCCATACACGTCTGTGAATCTTTGCTTGAGAAAATGTGTTGGGGGGAGGGGGGGTTAGAGGGGCATAACCCTGGACCCCCCCTTCAAAAATTGCAGGATCCGCCCCTGGAATAGTATATGCAGGTTGTTCTAATAAGAGGTCGTCTTAAAAAAAGAACTTTTGATTTTGCGTGTTTGATTTTGCGTGTTTTCTTTTTATCGTTTTTCACCTCTAGTGCATTCCAGTACTTTCAGTGCTTTGATTTAATTTCCAGCTTTAGACATCGGGTTCGACGAACGAAATACAGTTGGACTTCCTTTCAATCTTGATGTCTTGACCGGTCGGCTGGTCGGGATACATCGCTTTAGGAAACATCATGGCATTGAATATAAGTAGATCAGCTGTCCGATATTTAAGGGTATGATTGTTCTTTCATATTGACGTAGAAATGCAAAGAAAATAAAAGTGAATGTGGTTTTATTAGGTTGTTAGATAAGGGTTATTGCCCTTTCCGACCTTCACTGAATCAGAGACGAAAAATTTTGTATAATCAGAAATTCAAAAGGTTAAATTAGTTGTAAACTTAGTGATATATGTTAAATAAGTGTTAGAAATCCGAAGCTGGCTTTTGTTGTGGAACTGAATGTGTATTTTCTATATAGTTCGGATTTCCTCTGCTATTTACAATAATGTTTTTAAACTATATTACAAATAAGACCTGTTTATTTGCAACTATGTTTGGAATTTTAGGACAAGAAATTGATGTAAATTATCATATAAATGTTACATTATGGGAAAAAGACTTGTTACCATGAGAAATGACTGAAGCAAATCATGGCAAGCGTTAACTTTCATCAGTACTTTAATTCAGACATTCCGCCTATGCAGGTCCTTAGATGAGGAGAATTTTTCATGAACAGGAATGATAACGATATTTCAGTCGAATATGATGGGTTTAAATATAAGGATGTCTAATATTTTCAGGGAAGGCATTATGGAACATTGGCACCACTTGCACGCACAGAAAACTCAAAAGTAAGTGCAAAGTTCATTATTACTTTCTTTATTCTCAAAATAATGTCAAGAACTTTTAATTTTAGTAACCAGATTTTACATTTTTGGTGTAGATTTCAAACAACTGTAGCAAAATTGACCATAAGCTCATTTATGCAAAACTGGTATGCACTGTATTATATATCCTTTGCACAGCTGACAACTTTGGGAAATAACATTAGCGTGACCACAATTGACAACATCAACACCAATTCTTCTATAGGACAGGTGTCCTTCTTCCTGAAAGCTGGATCTAGATACGAGTCTCCATACCAACTAGGAGTATCACATTACCTCAGAGCAACGGCGCTCAGTGTTAGTACATTTACTAGTAATAGATAGTAGCACATTACCTCAGAGCAACTGCGCTCAGTGTAAGCACATATACTGTAGAGAGTTCCACATTACCTCAGAGCAACCGTGCTCAGTGTAAGTACATTTACTATAGAGAGTACCATATTACCTCAGAGCAACTGCACTCAGTGTAAGTACATTTACTATAGAGAGTATCACATTACCTCAGAGCAACCGCTCTCAGTGTAAGTACATTTACTAAAGAGAGTACCACATTAAAAGTGCAACGCGCTCAGTGTAAGTACATTTACTATAGAGAGTACCACATTACCTCAGAGCAACTGCGCTCAGTTAAGTACATTTACTAGAGAGTGTCACATTACCTCAGAGCAACCGCTCTCAGTGTAAGTACATTTACTATAGAGAGTACCACATTACCTCAGAGCAACCGCGCTCAGTGTAAGTACATTTACTATAGAGAGTATCACATTACCTCAGAGCAACCGCTCTCAGTGTAAGTACATTTACTATAGAGAGTACCACATTACCTCAGAGCAACCGCACTCAGTGTAAGTACATTTACTATAGAGAGTGCCACATTACCTCAGAGCAACCGCGCTCAGTGTAAGAACATTTACTATAGAGAGTGCCACATTACCTCAGAGCAACCGCACTCAGTGTAAGTACATTTACTATAGAGAGTATCACATTACCTCAGAGCAACCGCACTCATTGTAAGTACATTTTATATAGACAGTATCACATTACCTCAGAGCAACCGCGCTCAGTGTAAGTACATTTACTATAGAGAGTATCACATTACCCCAGTACAACTCCACTCGGTGTAAGTACATTTTATATAGAGAGTACCACATTACCCCAGTGCATTCGCTCCAAGTGTACTAGGGGGTAAGTACTATTTCTATAATGTATTTATTTTAAGTTTTGCAATGGACAGGGCTCGACATTAACTTTTTTTCCTACTTGTCCATTCGGACAAGTGACCAAGATATTTGCTTGTCCAAAATACAGTTCAACTTCACTGGTTCATTTTTCAATGAATATCTTGAAAACAATTACTTAAATTAAAAAATTAAAGGTGGTTGATTTATTGATGTTGTTATTGATTTAGACAAACACTTATAAAACAAAATTATATCTAGATAGCTGACAACAACATAAATGTTCGCAAGTGAATCTGTAATATCAATCTAATATATTCTAAAATCGCAAACATCGTAAGATCCACGCCATGCAAAAGTATGGCTTCAATTAGGTTGCAGACATCGAATTCAAGTGTGAACTGAAACATAGAAAAAATTGATATAATCAGAAATTGGGTTTATGTTGCTTCCGTTTTTATTCTATAACTTTAATTCAATAGTTGTTGTTTTTTTTTTAATATTATTATTATTATTTGAAGACTTCTTTACATAAAAAATCACTTGTCCAATCAGACAAGTTTTAAGCAAATTAATTGTCAAGTAATTTTTTTTATTTGACAAGCTTTTTTTGGACATAGTTAGTTAAATAAAAAATGAGAAAAATTTACAGGTGACATTGGATTGACTTTCAGGTCACATAAGACAAAAGCTTGATTGAAGAGCTTTTCTAATCAAAGAGTGCCCATCATCAATGTCATCTGTAAACTTTTCTCATTTTTTATTTGACTGAAGGACCCGCTCTCTTTCATGAGGAGGTAACTAGCATCAATTTTAACACGATTATTGTTCTCACTAAAAATAGAGTCCTGTCAACTTGGATTATATTTCATCTTTTGTCTATCTTTTTAGAACACAGGACCTTTCTCTGGGTTTAGACTAATAAAAAACATAGATGAAGCTGGTGGCAACTTAAGGTAAATACAAATGAAAGTTTTGACTTAGTCATTTAGATTTAGGATATGAACATGTTGCTAAAATGTCAGTTTATTGATAAAATTGTATTTGAAGAAAAAATCTAGTTGTATTACAGAAATCAAATGAATAATATTTATAAAAACTAAAATGTAATGGAAAGTACTCAGTACTGAACAAGTTTTGTTTATTTACCATAGTGTTCAGACCACAAGAGAACATATGATTTATACAATTGAGGGTCCAACATCAGAGTTGTAAGTATTTAAGGCTCTTTTGAAAACAGAAAACTTTTAATTTATTACTCTTTTATCAATTATTTGTAAATAAAAGAATATTTTGACCAGATATTTTAGTTCTCATAAACTCCTTATTTTAAAGAAGGTCTGCTTTGATTCATGTTAAAGATTTTCTTTCAATGTAAAGCCTGTCGTAATTAAAAAAAATAATTCTTTAATATCCAATAAGATATGTGAATGTGCAACAAATTATTTGATTAAATATTTAAATGTTCTTATTTTAACAGGGAAGGCTTTGTGAAATACTTGGGTGCCATTTTAACAAAGCCCACTTTTGAGAAGTGGTTCTTGAAGCCCTGTGAATGGCGAGTCGTAGAAGATTTGGCCCAGTATAAAGCCAATAATGACCAGAGTTTGTATTTTTCTGATTACATTATGTATACTCTGTATTCAGACTCCATTAATGTTCTTACAGTGGGGACAACTGCACTTTACCGGTACGTCCAAATAATATGGAAATAGCACGTGCTCTTTCTCTATAAGAGAGTCACGCGTTAGCGTGACGATTTCGCTAAAAAGGCAATAAAATGCAAAAATAAATTATTTTTTGAATTCCTCGTCATTTTTCATATTAATAAACTTCGTTTAATTAACGAAGTTATTAATTAAAACTAAAAGCACTTTCAAAACAAACCATTCACCTTCATTCTGTCGGCCACATTCCAAAGTCGTGAGTTTTAAGCACGTGACTTATTTCAGTGCTGTGATTGGTATGGTGACGTGAAATAGAAAGTTTGACTTCCACTCTAATGATTGTAAACAAATTCAACATGCACCTTATTTACGATAATTTGTATTGTGTTTTCTATGAAATATTTTTAATTGACTGACTGCAGCATTCTAGAATTTTTGGAAATTTTAGCGATAAATGTGATCCTTAGTGTTTGGAAATGTTGATACATGGATGCAAAACTTGTAAACATGCAGTGAGGACGGTCTTGTTTCGAGAAACAGCAATCGGCAGTATAAGAAAAATGAAACGTAAAAGACACATCTTAGATTTTGGAAACAGAGCTGCCGTTAATCTAACATATCCTATTTACGAACTAAAAAATCTAGAGATTTCAATTTGCAAAACACTGGATACTTTACAATCATTGAGACTACATGGAATGCAGTTATATAGGAAATCTCTACTAAAACAAGAATGCACTAGGATAGTAGCTATAATTAGAAATTGACGTTTATCTCCTTCATCACCATTAAAAACGTATTTACAACTCAGTGCAAAAAAAGACGCAATAGTTCTACATCATAACATGTACGATATGTATAGTGACACGTACGTATGGCTCCGAGATAGTCTTAGCGCAGATTTATCTAACGACTAAGGTAAGTTTGTTTTATTCATTTTTTTACGTATTGGGGGCTGCCGCCCCACACCCCCGCTTTAAAAAGCGAAAACCCATTTAGATATCTTTTTTCTTGCTTCGAGAGTTTCTTACACAACAAAATGGCATCGCCCATCATAGTTGATACGTTGCTAAGTTTTTACGCCGCGCACTTTCACGCGCGGATCTAGAATCAAAATGGCGGCCGTACCGGTAAAGTGCATTCTATCCTTACAGTGATTGATAGGACAGATGTATGGACTTAAACCCTGAATATTTTTGTGATTGATGACATTTAACTGTATACTGATGTTATGATAATGTAATGTTATGTGTTACAGTGGCTTTTGAAGATCTTCACAAAGCTGCGTACAGATACAACCTTGGGAACTCTGTGTATTGTCCTGACTCTATGGTTGGCAATGTTGATGGTGAAATGGTAAGACCCACACTGGGAATGTTTTAAAGTACACAAGAGCAGAACACAGAGAGAAAATGGCTATAAGTTTATGATTTTTCAAACAATTGACAAAATCAGAGGATTTGGAAAAAGCAATAATAATTAGGGCCCCGCAAGGATTTGCGGGTGCCCTATAGTAATCACTCTGTCTGTCCGTCCGTCTGTCTGTCTGTCTGTCTGTCTGTCTGTCTGTCTGTCCGTCTGTCACTCTTCCGTCCACAAATTTTCTGTTTTTTTCTAATAACTTTTTTTATAGTTGCCCAATCAAGTTCAAATTTGGTATGGTAGTTCAGTAGGCAGAAATGCATATTTTGATGCTAAGTTTGCTTCTCAATTCCTTAACTACAACACACTTTTTTTATGGTTGCCCAATAAAAATGGTAGTTCAGTAGGCAGAAATACATATTTTGATGCTAAGTTTGGTTCTCTATGTCCCCTGGTTTGGAGCTGGGGTGGTGGGGTAGATTCCTTAACTTTATATACAAAAGCAGTGGCAAAGATAGATAACTGCTGAAGATGTTGCCATTGTAAACTGAATGCTTCTATGAGTCCCTTGGGATTAATTAGCTTTCCTCCTGAAGAAAATCCAGAGCATTATCTTTATCTGTCAAATTGAGATGAATTACCACCTCTGTCTGCAAATGAAGTCTGTTTTGAAGTTAAGTCAATTTGAAATGCTATGAACACTCTGAAATGTGGATTTAAATATAAATATTTATAATTTATTTTTGTTTAAAAGTTATGATTTCTTTGAATTCTAATAACAAGAAATAGATTAAAGAAGATTTTTTGATTTACTTTTTTCACTTTATGTTAATTCAAGAATATTATTAATTTTTAGGATAGTTGTATAAAAACACCATTTTATCATTAAACTGAAAAAGTTCTTATTGTAACTTAAGAAGAAAATGATGAGAGAATACAATTAATCCCTTGGGTAGCCTGCTGCAGAAAATTCAGTAGGCTTATCTTTATCTGTCACTTTAAGATTAATGAAACCCCTTGTCTGCAACTGCTGTTTGTTTGAAGTTAAGGTCAAGCCTTCATGATATTTGCATTCATTGAAGGCTGGCATTTTATATAACACATGCCTCATAATCATGATAATTGTTTAAATATACATTCAATGTTAAGTTGTTTTTTACTGCCTAATGTAAATACAAGGATATTATTTTCAGGTTTTTGAATATTCAGGAATTATCTTGAAATTTTAAGAATACAGTTGCTGTTGCTTATTCTTCGTACATTTTTTTATCATTCCGTAAGCTGCACCCTATTAATTCTACCCCATGGCGGGGCCCTTGCTGACTGGTCAGTTTTCTAGTTCATAAAGCAGCTTGTTTTGCATAGGAGATTATTGCAAGGATAGTAAGAATATGCATTTTCAATTTACGGTAGTTTGTGGATGCAGAATTCAGTAGATTTGTTTGTGCACATAATTCAATAAATATACAAATGATTAAATGAATTATGAAGTACATCGTTATTAATATTTACTGTTTAGTGTCTTTTGTGTACTCCAAGTATGATCTCTGAAGTCCGAAATTGCCCAAAGCTTGCCTGACATACTAAAAATAGATTGTCTGGCTTTAATGATCTGTCTCTCGTTGTTCCTTTTGGTTCCTGGAACATAGGGCCTCAGCAACAGTTCTCCATCACACTCTGTTCTCGGCAGCCTTTTTTTTCCCCAGCTTTGTCCACATTGCCTGATCTATGCTCTTTGTAAAAAATCTTTTAAAATATAAACTTGACCTCATCCCTTTGATGTAAGTACTAATGTAATCTTGACGATATTTACAGCATCCCTCTTTAATTGTTATGTTATTTCAGATGAAGTACTTTATGATTGACCACTACAGAGGGGAAGACATGATGGTGGTGGGTACAGGCGTTCAGCAGGATCAACTAGAGAAATTTGTGGAACCACTAGAAACACTGGACCAAGTCTACGAGGAAGTGCTGGACCTGTTAGAGAACCCCCAGGGGCGGATCTCATTTGACTACGGTGAAGCTGACCTTGCCCTCTCTGTTCCCAAGAAGACAGAGGTAGAAATCGTAGACATGGAGGATATTTTCAAAATCCCACAATTACCTGCTAAATATTATGGAGGTATGATTGGTTATGGAAAAGAGGTGTGATATTTGTGTTTTTATTTTCTTCTTTATGCCCTTGATTGAGTACTTGATTTTTTTTCTGCAAGTTAAGTCACTAAATAACTTTAAATATCTTTAGGTGAACTTCGCACCAGAACAAAAACACCTGGAGCTACTTTCCTCTTTGCTAAGGAAGGCGTTAGGTAAGATTCTTTTGATGAGTAGCCTTTTAAACATATCACACTTTATGGAATAAGCTTTCTGTGAATTGTTATTTACATAAAATTTGATTGAATATTCCAACTTTTTAGGACTGTTTAAAAGTCTTATCATGCTGATTATTTTTCTGAAGCATTTATCATTCCTATCATATATGATTAATTTTAGCTTCAGCAATGAGAAGGAGCTATTGGCCTCCGGAATACTCCAGATGATCCTAGGAACAGGAGTACAGGTCAAATACGGATCAGGAGGAGGCAGCAACAAACTTAGCACAGCAGTCGCTCAGGCCAGCAACAATAGCTGCACGGTAAGTAAACACAGCAACAAACTCAGCACAGCAGTCGCCCAGGCGAGCAACAACAGCTGCACGGTAAGTAAACACAGCAACAACAGCTGCATGGTAAGTGAACACAGCAACAAACTCTGCACTGCAGTGGCCCAGGCCAGCAACAATAGCTGCACGGTAAGTAGAAATTTGCTTCCAGAGAATGTGCAGTAAACTTTATTTTACGTGTGAGGCAAACTAACATGAGATTAAACTGTATGTTCCAATAATTACTTAATTATTCAGACAGTTCAGTTCAAACAGTTCAGAAATTAAACTGTATGTTCCAATAATTACTTAATTTATATTGAAAATCTAGCTACATGTATATTCTTTCTGTTCAATGCCTTTAACTAGATTCCTTTAACTACAGGCAGCTGCTATCAACATAAACTTCAGTGACTCTGGATTGTTTGGTTATGCTGTGAAAGGCAACGGAGAGGACATGAGGAAGGTAAGAAAATGTGGACAAGCTACGATTACCGTGAAGTTGTAGTGGGGTTTAACAGGCTCTAAATGTGTAAAATCAGGACAATGTACAATTACAATGACATTAAACAGTTTAACAGTTTTAATTGAATAAAGCAGGAGAAAGTGTTGAAACATATCCCTGAAATATCTTTATATCATTTGTTGGCATTTCAAATTCTCTTCCTGTTTTTAACAAGAAATTCGTGGTCATAAACTTTTATTTTCAACTTCTTTATATAGGGCCAATTTCAACCAAACTTGGCACAAAATTAGGTGAAGGGCATTCAAGTTTGTTCAAATGAAATTACTAAGAAATGAAAATTTATATGTTTTAAAAATCAAGAACCACTGTGCCAGGAAAAATGAAACTAGGGAACATCCTCAGGTAGTGTAGATTCAAGTTTGTTCAAATCATGTTAGGGCGGGGCCACAAGCCCAAAGTTTTACATAGAAATATATAGGAAAATTCTTTAAAAATCTTCTTCTAACATAGTGCCAGGAAAGATGAAACTTATAGGGAAGCATCCTGGTAGTGTAACAGTTTGTTAAATCATGACCCTCAGTAGGGCGGGGCCACAATGGCCTCAAAGATTTACATAGAAATATATAGGAAAATTCTTTAAAAATCTTCTCTGAAGAAACACTGTGCCAGGAAATATGGAGAGGAACATCCTCAGGTAGTGTAGATTCAATTTTGAAAATGACCCCTGGGGGTAGGGCGGGGCCAAAATGGCCGATCAAAGATTTACATAGAAATATATAGGAAAAATCTTCTTCTCAAGAATAGTAAAGGCATGAATGATTATATTTTTATGGAAGCATCCTCAGGTAGTGGACATTCAATTTTTGTTTAAATCATGACCCCAAGGGGTAGGGTGGGGCCACAACATGGAATCCAAGTTTTACATAGAAGCATGTAGAAAAAATCTTTAAAATCCTTAAAGACTTTTCAAGAATAGCAAAGCCATGATTAGTCCTATTCATATGGAAGCATTCTTGGGTAGTGTAGATTCAATTTTGTTAACAGACCCCTTTTAGGGCGGGGCCAAATGAAGTTCAAATGTCAAGGGCAATAAAGCCACAGGTAATTAAAGAAATATGCAAGCATCCTAAGTTAGTGAAGATTCAAGTTTGTTCAAATCATACCATCTCCCTTTTAAGGATTGGTTTAGACCACTACTGCCCAGTACTGGGTTTAAACTTTTCAACAATAAACTGATTTCTCCTTTTTTTCCTATCCACATTGCTCAGGTGAGTGATGTGGCCCATGGGCCTCTTGTAATCTGTAAAGATCTGTATTTACAGTCAGTAGAAGCAGCTAACAAAGCCTTTAACCAGACAGTCAATGACGTGGCAGCCAAGGACGTAGAGGACGCCAAGTAGGTGTACCCCCCTCCCCCTTCCCTCACCATTCTAAACTTTACCATATAAAGTCAGCAGATACTCAGCTTGGCTTACTTCCAATTACGGCAAAACTATTTTAAGAAAATCAAAGAGAGAAGATTTTGTTTTAGAGTTTTTAAGTATAATTTTATGTGCTAAACAGGTAATTAAAAGTTTATTTGCTGTGAATTGCAGTTATTGGTTTACACTATCTTTTTTCAGAAATAAATTAAAATCTGCCTATGCTTTCTATGCTGAGAAGGACGCTAACTTGATTTATGAAGTAGGAACACGAGGGAAAGCCCTGGATCTTAACTCTATATTCTCACAAATTGACCAGATCAGTAGACAAGATGTTGCTAAGGTAGGAAATTAACAAAGATACATCAAACTGTGAAAAGAAATAAAGTAAAGAGCAAGCATATATTATGAATAATAGAAATAAATTTATCACTAAAAAGACAATCTAACTTGAAAGTCTGATTGAAACATCTCTATGGTTAAAAGGAAGAAAAACCAGACATAAATGAATACATTTTATATACACATGTATCTATCATAACAAAATTTATGAAGATTTACTTCATACTTGAATAACTTCAAAGCAAAGTTAAAATATGATAAATAAATAAATTTTATTTTAAATTAGCTGTTAAATCTCTCTTAAATAGATTATTACCAAAGTAGAGAAATAATAATTTTTTTTAAACTTTCAGTTTGCAGAGAAAATGAAAGCGAGTCCATCCACTGCCTCAGCTGTGGGGGACATTAGTAACACCCCTGTGTTACAGGAACTGGAGTGATTAGTGTGATAGCAGAGACATTAAGACAATTTTAAGTGAATATCAGAACTGTTTTCTTTTGAAGCCATGAAAAATAAATTATTTTCCAAAAAGGGAACAGTGTTTTATGATCAATGGCAGTGATAAGTTGACAATATTGTGAATAGCATTTACAAATTAAAATTAGAGAAAGTGTGTAAAAAATGAAACCAAGAGATGTTCAACATTGGTGTACTGTTATTTATATTTTGAAAGTAAAATTAGATAATAGATTTAGCTCAGGCATCTCTCTCTTTCTATCCCTCTACATTGTATATATTCATCATATTTACACTGTAATTGTCCTCCAGTGTACATGGTGTACATTTGAAAGGTTACAAACTTTGCACAATTTATCACCTGTCTCTTTAGTGGACCCATACATGTATTAGGGCTACAGCAGTATCTTTTATAAGTGTTAAAAACTTTAAAGTAATATGTTTTAAAAAAAAAATGTGATTAGTTAATTACAAAATTGTTATTTAATAGAAGGAACTATTAATCTGTTATAACAAATTACCACTTTTAGCATTACCTTCTTTAGGTTGTGTAAAAATCATTTTGAAATTCCCTCTCCTAACCCTTTACTGACTAGTTATAACTAGTAAGGTAAAAGTCTTTGGTTTCCACGGTTACGGACGTATATTTGTACATGTTTGTATGGGTTGTTTTTCATTTCATTATTTATGTTTTACCAATCTCTCACCAGAGGGCGTTTTACGCTCTGCTCCAACAGAGGTGTTCAGTGAAGCTTACGGAGAACGCCCTCTGATGAGCGATTTATATTATACAACATAATGTAAATACAAGTTTATCTTTTAAAAAGATAGGTGAGCTAGCGCCGTAGCATTTTTTAAACACAGAAAAGAAGATCCGTGATCAAGTGATTTATTTTGCTGAATTCTTTAATTTTTATCAAGGCTGGAGAGTGATAATGTTATTATTGTTCTGTGAGGCGTATGTTATAGACACAAAGGTTAAGAAATAAGGGGGGGGGGGGTGACCTATTGGAGTTTTGGCGCAACGGAACATATATGACTTTTACTGGAGAGGGGGGGGGGGGGCTCTGTATAATATGAAGAAGATGCCGATTGAGACATTGCATGTATGAGCTGATTTAAAGAAGAGATTTCTTGGCAATGTAGCAAAGAAAATACATGGGAGCTGAAAGGAATACAGAATTTAACTCAAAGTGTTTGTCGTGTAACGAGTCCAGAGAGCTTGGAACGCATGTGAAGTAGCTTTATTGGTCCTTTGGGTCATCTTTGTCAAGATATGTTTGGTTAAAAGCCATACACATCAGAATTTTTTAAACACAAATAGTGGATTTTTTCGTTATTTTCAGTGTAAATTCATGCTTATATATGTTTCTGGAATTTGTAAGATTGGCTGAATTGACCAATCAGAAATTAGAATCTATCTTTAATTGTGCTTAGATGTAAAAAAAAGAAAACAAAAAACAAAACAAAACAAAACATCAACAACCTCCCTTGTCATTGTTTAGAACAATCAGATAATGATTCGGGATTTTACGTCAGCAAAAAAAAAACCCCAGAATTTGGAATTTATAAATATGAAGATATCTTTAAAGTGTAAGTTACACAATAAATAAACAGTTATTTCATGCTAGAACACGATACAACGAAGTTGTTATCGTACGGTCTATCTGTAGTAGTTTTTCACAGTTTTCCCAGAATGCACGACCATGACGGCCGAGCATGCGTATTCAAGGAATTTGGACTAACGTAGTTGCTAGCGCTCGAGAGCGCTAGCAATAATACAAGTGAAAAATTATACTATTCGTAAATCAACATAAGCTATTATTATGTATATGAAAGTTCAAATCCGTGACACCCCTCGTTCATCTGTGGTAAAAAAATTATTCTTTTAAATAAAATTGGAAAAAATATCGTCCCAATTACATGTAAGTAAGGGAGGGAGATAAAAGCTAAAATTAACTTTTTTATGTCCTTACAAAAGAGCTGGCATGAAACCCTTAACTGCGTTGTAGAAGTTAATTTATCCAAAAAGCATGATTTTAAACAAATTTCATGAGGCCATATTTAAAATAATATTTGCTTGCCCTCTCCCAACTCAGGGTAAAGTTAATGGGTCGGTATGTAGATGGTAAAAAAATCCAGAAAATTTCGGTGTTTTTGTGGACGGGATAAGAGGAATAAAAAGATAAAATATCGTGTTCTGGAATGTAATAAAAAAATTTTTTTTAAGTCGGACCATTTTTAGTCAGTCGATCGGGAGGGAGGGGGCAACCAAACATTTTTTATTAAAGATGGTCTGATCAAAGTGGTGTTGTCTGCTTTCAATGACTCAAGTCTAATTCCGTTTCATGATCTTCGGACGAGAAAGTGCCAATCTGCTAGACCTATTGTTGGCACTTGCGCAGTCAGTGCCGAGGCTGCAAGATCTCGTATTACAACTGCACTTTCCTGTGCACTTTTAGACTGATACATTACCGTCTATCATAATTTAATAATACTGTATAACGAAAACATTTTCCCTTATTATACAAAGCAGTATTTAACTTTGGGTATGATGTTCTTTAATTTTTTATTATATGGGTATGATGTTGCAAATTAACACGTGAGTTGATGGAAACAGGACACAAGTTCTACTTCCGGTCCTGACGTCGGGCTATTGGAACAGGATCACGTTTCCTATCTTCAGGGAACGTCCCAGTGGCCATAAGTAAACACTCTGTCACTACAAAAACGATGCAAGTACAACAAGTACACATCTCTCTTTTCTGAAGTGTGTTTAAAGAATACAACGAGCAAATTAAATACAGATTCATCATGCATTACTTCGATCAGCTTTACAAAGAAAAGGGAAATAAAATCTTTGGCCATCTTCAATCACTTTTCTTAGTGGGAGAGATATTCAAGAAACGCTTTAATCGCTAACACATGTCTGTTGATGCTAGTAAATGTAGATTTATTTATTTGAATTTTCATTGTATATATCTGTGATCTGAGCTCCCCAATATATCGCCCCGTGCCTTCCGAACCTCATGCCTACCATTGTGGTACCAGTGATGGAAGACAGGAAGAACTCGCTGCGGGCGGCGTGGACCGTGGAGGAAGGTCGAGGCCTGAAATGGTCCTTCCGGTTCCTTTTGTGGATTTTGAAGGTGGCGGGTCTTCTACATGGTGTTAAAACAAAAGAAGCGAAAAGTGACGACGGACACGAGAACGAGGAGAGTCCGACAACCAAAAGTAAGAAGAGCAAGTGCTCGTTCTGGCTGGTGTACGACATCGTCGTGTTTCTGATCCTTCTGGGAAATTTCGGGAGTTCTCTGACCACGTTCAAGGACGCTACCAGTTTGGATGGAATGGTCTGTAATGAAATTATTACATGTACTTGGTTCCTACAGGCGGCCTGTTACGCTCTGAACAATATTATAGGTTGTAAGTATTGGAATGCTTTCTTCGAGAAATGGGACGCGCTGTCCAAAAGTCTTGGTTTCAAACATTCAAAGACACCCCGAAGAATCTCTATTGCGACTTGCATTCTGTACACCTGTTGGTTGCTGGCATCGTTTGGATTTATGGGGATTGGAATGTACTTTATCACAAGCTCTGGACCGCCGCCACCACAGGATGCGGTGTCTATCATCATCAAAATCGTCCAGATGATCGTCTACTACTACTTCGTCTCTGTGTGGTTTCTGTTGACAGCCATGTTTGTCATCGCCTGCTATATCATATACATAGCTTTCCGACATTTCAAGAAAAAGTTTGTCGGCGCCATAACCAGTGACGGGAAATTCAATGGAGACATAGAGAACTTTCGTCTACAACACATGAAGTTGTTGGACATGCTCTACACGGCAGACGACATCTTCTCCATGTACGTGCTGGTGACGATTGCGACCATTATTCCGTTGATCATTTTCACACTGTACTTTGTCTTGTTTAAGACTGTGAACACCTTTGCATACGCCGCCACCTGGTGGTCCGTGGGTCTCAGCTTCATTCAGATCATCTGTGTCTTCATGGCGGGAGGTGTAGTCAACCACGAGGTCAGTATAGTCCACGTACCATCAGGTCCCCAAGACCCTCTGAAAACTGACGGACCGATATTATGAATGCAACATTTACTTGCACTTTAAGCAGAAAACTAATACAGTCCCCGTTTCTTTGAGCTTTACATGTATCTACTTTAATATTTATTTTTGATAAATGCCAGCATAATTTTTAACCCACATAATAAAGATTTTTATGCCCCCGTAAACGAAGTTTCGGGGGTATATAGTTTTTGTCGTGTCCGACTGTCTCTCTGTCCGCAAAAAATTTAACCTTGCCCATAACTTTTCATTTAGTGGAGTTATGACTTTCATATTTCATATGTGTATTTCTTATGACAAGACCTTTCTGTGGGTACCACCAAATTTGACCTTTTGACCTTGGAGTTTGACCCACTTTTACATGAAAATTTTGAACTTTTACTTTGGCCATATCTTTTGAACAGTAGAAACCAGGACATTTACACCTCACATAATGTAATGTTTGTTGAAAGACCTTTTACTGGACACCAACAACCTTGACCCTTTGACCTTGACCTTGTAGATTTTCGTACTTGTGAAAAAACTTTAATCTTGGCCATAACTTTTGAACGGTAAGGGATGGGGATTTCATACTTCATATATGTAATTCTTGTGAGCAGAAGACCCTTCATTGGATACCAAGTACCTTGATCCTTTGACCTTGACCTAATTTAAAAAGCAAACCTTGACCATAATTTTTAAAGAGTTAGGGCTAGTGCTTTGATACTTTATGTATTTGATCCTCATGACAAGACCTTTCATTTGATAACAAGAACTTTGACCCTTTGACCTTGAAGTTTGACCTACTTTTTAAAAATTGAACGTTGGCCATAACTTCTGAACAATTAGGGCTAGGGCTTTCATGCTCTACATAAGTATTTTATGTGGCAAAACCTTTCATTCGATACTAATTACATTGACCTTGACCTTGGAGATTTTTGTACTTATTAAAAAAAACTTAAACATTGGCTTACTTTTAAATTTCACAATTGTTTTCTAGTGAGAATACCCTTCTTTTGGTGCCAATTATTTAAATTTTCATTTAAGAAAAGCATAATCTTTGCTATGTTGTCATATGGGGGCATCAGTGTTTCACAAACACATCTTGTTCTTATATATGTTAATATACCTTAATATTAGCTCAAAACCAAAGAATGAGCTATCCCGGTTCATCAAGTTCAAATTAGAAAAACAAAGGTATTTCCTCATCACAGTTAATTATTGGAAACTATTTACGCGTCTTTGTAACTCAATTCATTGTTAAAGTACACGGAATGAATAAATATTTTGACAATTGTCAATTCTATTGTAAACTATACAATCGATGCACATGCCGTATAACTAGAATTATAAACAAAATTTTATGCTTGGCACCTGTTAAAGATTTCTGCTTATCTTCAATAAATAAACACAACTTTCTTCGGCATCTGCTATTAAGGTTAAAGAAATAATAATCTTGCTTTAATAAAACGATTTGTTATCCTCTACGATCGGTAGATTTATTACTACAAAGTTTCAGAATTGGTGTTTAATTTTTTCTTTACAATTAGGCATTCACAATACATGTAGTTGAAAAATATTACGTGATTACATTTAAAAATCAAATAGGAGTAGTTAAATCATTACACATGCTTCTTCAACTACTGATTTTTTATATCAAGTAGTATCTTAAGTCTTTGAATTAAAGAAACATGTACATGTGAATTTTACTTTGCCCATATTATATGAAGCGCTGCATGGGAAGATGAGCTCATTTTCCATGAATTCAAAATCAGTGTGCTCGAATGATATTCTTGAACTGGTCTTTAAACATATTGGACTCTCTGTCTCCAAATATGTTCTGGGCAACTTATCATCCATGCTTGTCTAAGAATTAATAAATGGCAATTGGATAATGTAAAATCTGTTATAGTTGCATGTTTGGAAATGCACCTTATTTACTGTTGTCATTTTTGGCTCATGCTCACTCTTCCCTTGACATTTTTGCAGACCCAAACTTAGTTTTCCCTTGACATTTTTACAGGCCATAACTTATTATTCACATTGTTATTTCTTCAAACCAATTCTTAATATTCCTTTGTCATTTTTGCAGGCCCATGCTGTATTAGCCAGTATCTACACTATAGATTTACGTAACATGTCGCCAGGGGAAAGTATTCAGGTAACTAGGTCTGTTTCATACTTCTGGACGATTCTGAATATATGGACTAGTTATCATCAATAAGAGAGTCCTTTCCATTTTTTGTAGATGACCACCTTTCTGACACAGCTGACCAGTCACCCTATCGGCTTCACGGCGTTTGGTTTATTTACGATTGACAAGCCAACCATCATCACAGTAAGTTGTTCTTTATACCTGTATATTGTCTCCTACAAGGAAAAATTTTGACGGCACACTTTAACTGAGTAAGGAACAATTCTAAGACAGCAACTTTGCAAAAAAACGCTAAAAATTGAGATTGAAAAAATTCCGACTTTTAAAAAGCACATGACTTGAGTAAAAAAAAAATCGTAATTAGTTTGACATCTTGTAAAAATGATATACATGTATTACTTATTTAAAATCAATACTCAGTCTCCCTTTTTTCCTTTGTCCAGTTTGCTGGCAGTATAGTGACCTATGCTGTGGTGGTTATTCAGTTTAAGCCGTCAGGTAATACCGTGGATATGATTAACCAGGCCCTGAACTGTACCTCGCCCTGATGTGGGAGTCACAAAAACCGCACCGCGAAGGACGGGCACCTGCTTCACCCCCTCCCCCTCCTCTTTTACGAGAAAGTTGGGGGTGCTCTATAAACGAAGCATATACCTGACTATTGTGTGCTAGAGACATGTGATACACGTACTGAACCAATGATGATCTTTAATCGTTAATTTCTGTGTGTGAAATTATTTGTTTTATGGTCTACCTCTTTACCTAGTGACAAACATTCCTATGCACCTGAATCTTGTAATGTGTTGCACATCTGTCAATAATTTATTGTAATTTTATGTTTATCATGTTTATGTACTTAGATTTTAATAGAATTGTACGGAATATTTGACTTTTATTTCAAATGTAGTCAGAAGTTTATGAAAATTTGTTAACCCTATACATGTACAGGTATACTACATGTAGTAAGTATACATTGTATTTTGTACAGATGTAATGAGTTTTCTGCTGTACGTAATGTACCTAAATATGATGATATCTTATTGTTCATATATGTATCTACTGATATCAGGCATGTGGTACTGAAATTGCTTTGAAAAAATATTTATAAACAGCATAACGGATGAAATTGATCTGCATTAATTTAAAATCTTGTATGGTTTGTATTAGTTTGTGTACATAAAAAGTACTATGTTACAAAGTATAACATATACATGTATTGTACTTGCATTATAAGAAAAACTGTGTTTGCCGGCTCTTACAGTACAAATATTAAGGAAAGATGCAATAAAATTATTGTCATTAAGAGAAAGGCACCTGGAGCTAAATAATGATTAAAAATCTTCCGCTATCATTCTTGATGTTTGCACAATCCAACTTTTATCCGCATTTTCAGACAATTCGCAGATTAAAATCAATCAATTGTCGGAAAGGGATTGTTTTTCCCCTATCATTTCATATTGAACTCTATGATTCCATATACCCAGCACACAAAAATGTACATTTCAAACAATACTTTTTTTTATTTCAGGGTAAAAATATCCTTTATGTACGTTAAAATCAAATCTTGATTCTATCCCCCCTTCAATATCTAGCGTTTCGTGTAACAGCAGTAATTGACTAGGAAGAAGGAGGAACTGCAATCATATTTGTAAATTTCCTCCAGCTGACAATTAAAGTCAGTATTCATGTAAACACATTTGATAATTTAGAATGACAAATAAAATGTATTAGTGTTATCAAGACTTGATAATAATCAATATTTTTATCTTTCTGGTTTGTACAATAATGTGAGGGTATATTACCCTACCGAATAGCTTACCACGTCTCAATTTCATTCGAACCATGACCTGATAAAACGAGAAGAGAATTTTAAAATTTATTTTCTGTAACCATAAAAAATCAAAATGTAACTTTCAGCTTGCACAAAAAATTACACAACCAATTAAAACATTCTCACTCTCGATTTTCTCGACATTTTTGCGTTAGTGTGTGCGTAATCACATCAATTTGGAATTAAGCTGGCGAAATTTTTATTAATGTTTAATATTTTTTTCAATTAAATATAAGTTAATACATGTATACTCGGCTATCAAACGTTCTCCATAAGCAATCTGCCATTGCTGCATTACAAAGCACGTTACCAATATTTTATACTTGACAAAGCCTTGACACTGAACACAACATTTTTGGTGGGTATGAAATTAAAAGTTTGAAATGTACATTTCCTTCAAGATAAAGGTTTTTTTTAATTTTAGTTCCATTATGAGAATATATAACCATGTTCAGTTGTTCACCATTCAAAGTTAGAATCAGGACTGTTTGCGATGCGAGACATCTTTACATTAACACGGTTTTCTCGGCATATTTCAGGACTATGAACAAGAAGATGGACAATCCTGCGGCGTATAAAAAATGTTTAACATTTACTTTCTGAAGCGATGAGGAAAGTTCTTTAGTAAGAGACACATCATCACTGACATCAAAATCATACATCTTCTCGATCTCCGGGGTGTAATCAGGTCCGTTCGACTGTCCGTCATTGAAGTCATATTGCTTGTATCCCGACAACAGTTTCACTTCGTTTGTTTTGGCATTTGGTGGAAGGTCTTTAGGATATTCAATTTGTTGATCTGAAAATGAAGGAGGGGGTTTTGAGACATAAAACCGGACCCCTCCGGTTGGCCAGTGCGTAGTCATACACCCACATTCATAAGCCAATTTCCTTTTCTCGTAATCATCTTTTGTTGCCCATATTGCAGGGGTCATACAAATGAAAATTATGAAACGCCATCTCCCTGGATTATTTCGGCTTCTCAAAGGTCTAGCGTTAGCGTGAATCAGTCTGGAATCCCATAAAACCATTCCTCCTTTTGGCACCGGAAGTCGAATCGTTTTGCATCCCTTGTCCTTGAACCATTCGAAGTCTTCATCTCGCAGATGATAGTATTCGTTAATTGAACTTTTAAATGCTTGTTTTTTGTTCAGTTTATAAAATTCATCAAGATATTTGTGAGAACCTTCCATTAAATGAAACGTCCAATCGTCTTCGTCTGTTGTTTCGAGGTACACACCTCCTTGGTAGGCGTGGAGCCCTTTCCTTCTTGCTGATTGGTCAGTGTGCAGCCAGTGTTGTCCTGGTGACTCAAACTCCTCCTTCCCATCTTCTGGTGGTCGTCCTATGGCAATGGCATCAACGCTTGACAAAAGTTTGTCTGTTTTCCAGAGTTGTGCAAAAACAGATGTTGTTTTCAGTCTTATTTTCCAAGTCGTTTCGAAATTCCCGGTGTTGTACTGGTTAATCAAAGAAGACTTACTTCTGGGCCAGTCGCCATCTTTGAACTGATCCAGCCACTCCCTGTACTCGGTGACGTAATCGTCACATTCGGAACTCTGTAACACCCCACTGATCACCGTGAACCCTTTATCATTCAGCTCCTGTCTATGTTCATCGGTCAGCATCTACAACAAAATAAACATGAAAACAAAGGAGAGTTCTAAAGATAGGTCGGGTAAATAAGATTAATGCTTGTATGTACTTATGCGTGAAAAGAAGAAAACACTTGCTGTGGCCTTCAACTCGACATTTAGATAAATCGACGTATTGTCAATTAACAATGGTAATTTTCATTCCTACGTCGATACGATATATCCTGGTGAGCTTGAGATAAAAGATTCCACAGAGTCTGACACATCTGTTTCATACTTGGATATTTTACTTGAAAAAGACGTTAATGGTAATCTAACAACAAGCTATATGATAAACGTGATGACTTTAACTTTTCTATCGTCAACTTCCCTTTTTTATGCAGCAATAAACTTTCATCACCTGCATACGGAGTGTATATATCTCAGTTGATTCGATACGCAAGAGCTTGCTCTTCGTATGAACAATTTCTAAAACGAGATAAATTATTGACAAGCAAGTTGATGAAACAAGAATATCAGCCGAGACGAGTCATCATTTCGTAAGTTCTATGGTCGATATGACCTTGTCAGCAAATACAATTTATCATTGAGTTAAATGCTGACTGTTGTTTTTCATACTAATTGTTAGTCCATTATTTATACCCTGAATTGACGACGGATTTTTCCGTTGTTTCCCGATCGTGACAAGGAGCACACGGCGGGTGTGACCGGTCAGCAGGGGATACTCACTCCTCCATGGCACCTGATCCCACCTCTGATGTCAGAGGTCCGTGTTTGCTCTGCTCTTATTTTGTATTATTTTATGGACTTTGAGATTGAAAACTGTTCGTTATCTCCACATCCTTACTTAAAGAATGAAGTGCATGTGTACTTGTCAGCAGGGGATGCTCACTCCTTCATGGCTACTGAAAACGATCCCACCTCTGATGTTTTAGAGGAGTACAATATTCACCGAGAACAAATCAGGTGATTTAGCCATTTGCGGAATACTGGCAGAAAAACAGCAATAGTTGTATAAAAGTAAAACAATCTAACTAAAATTAGACGCTTTACGCTCCTGTTTTTGTTATGTAGTTAATGGAAAGGATCTAATTTTAATTAGATTGAAATTATATTTAATAACTATTTAGGAGCACACGGCATAAGTGACTGGTCAGCAGGGGATGCTCACTCTTCCATGACTACTGATCCCACCTTTGACGTTTTAGAGGTCCGTGTTAGTTATACTCTTCATTTATATGTGTATTGTTTGAATGGACTATTATGTTCGTTATCTCCATATTTCATCGAGAGTCCTCTCTCTCCTGTCAAAAAGATCAGCTGATATAAGCGCTGTTTTACACAGTATCAATCTATCCCTCTCCGATATTTTAAATGACGTTTTAGGGAGAAAATATCAATCTATCGATTTTAATCCCTTTCCATTGCTCTTCATGCTTTTTAATTTGACACTACCTCAAGCTATGTTTATTAATAAGAATTTTAATAAATCAACATTACAGGAACAAATCATCTATTTCTTAATTTGGATAGAGGGCGTTTGATTTTTTAAGCAAGAATTTCAAAGAATATTCACAGCAGCAGTATTATAGTGTTAACTTACCTTTAGCAGTTTAGTTGTATTAGTTGTAAACTTTGATAGGGTTTCTATTTATATTCTGTAATATCAAGTTTATTTATAGAGCATGCAGTGACGTGGAAATGGACATGTCATTGACCAGGTTTAACATTTAAAAGTGAAAGTTTAAGCGTTGCGAAATCCAGTATTTTTATCAGTGCTCTGCTCTGTTACAGTTCCAGAGCCAGCGCCTTTTCACATCATGCAACGATCGATCGCATTTTGCCCTAAACCCCGACAATGCGAACCTGGAACTGCGCGCTCGATTTGAAACGTGTTACAATGCGATTCGCTTCCGGATTATAAATATGAAAGAGATTAAATTTATTCGAGTGTATACTCCAAGATAGGCCGGCCTACCCGACATTAGACACTTGCCAGCTACAGAATGGTTGTCATAAGGTTCCGTGCAGCTAATGTTTTATGTTGTTATATGATATTTAACATTTTGTATCTTGGAAAAGTTGCTTGTGAAGAGGATGGCGAGAGTAGTATAAAATTAACGAAGTCCGAGGGTGATGATGACATGCCTGAGGAGAGAGAGGGAATGATCCGCCTCTCCCCTCCGAAACTGGACGACGAGGAACAGAACAGCCCACATATGCCCCACGCTTTACGGTGTGACGGTTGTCGCGCTATCGCTCACCAGGTATTGTTTTTAATGATTATGAGACGTGTTTTAATTAAGAAGCTCACTGATCAGCCGATAGGGTCTTATTAATCAATTGTTAATGTGTCTGTTCCTCTCTTTACCCTATATTTATGAAATTGACATACCGTCACCCAAATAATATACAGATCATGAGAAGACTAACTTTTTCCTTATTATATGTTAATTAATGAATTTTTTTTGTCCAGCTTTCCTTTGAGTTCTACAGGAGACACCGTGTCAGACCAAAGCTGAAGCGACTGACAGAGTCTGATGTGATGGAGATCGTGGAGAGGGTCTGCAACAGTCATTTTGACAAGTCAGTGTTCTCATTCACGGCTAAGTTAAATCCTTGTCCACAGCCCATAGTCATAAACATTTTCCTCAGTTACATGTATATTCCTTACTGAGCTTGATTGATCTGGTAAGACGATTTGTTTGTTTTTTGACAGTTATGGGTTGAAGGCAGTGGACGGTGTAAACAGATTATCTGGGCCGGGATTAGAGACGGAGAAATCTCCAGGAATGATGCAGGGAGGGGGAAGATGGCCAGTCAGGTGGGTACTTACTCTAACAAGTAAGAGCCTCGGTTAACATACCTACACTCCTTATATACCTCGTTATGTGGCGCGTATATTTGTAGTTTCAAAACATGTATAATGCATACATGTGTATATCTTAAGGCTTCAGTATATGTGTAAAGCATTTATTTGTATTTCTAGCTAGCTAGCAGAACATGTGCATATTTTTGTATAGTCCAAAATTTCTGACGTTTTCCAGGCTTTTTCAAGATTTGCAGATTTTACGTGCCTGGAAAAGGTATCAGGTTCTCAGAGATTTTTCAAGATTTTGATATTTTACATGCCAGGATAACGTTTTCCTGGCACGTAAAATATAAATGTCTTGAAAGAGGCTGGAAAAAGTAAGATATTTTTGACTAACTTTTCTAGGCTTCAGAATATAAGTAAGGCCGGAATTAAAAATATCTTTGTTTCCCCTAACCCGACCCTGAATTCTGAAGGTGGGTCGGTAGGTAGGTAAACAATTTTATTTTATAACAGCAGCTTTGAAAATACATTCTAAAATTTAATAGAAAAAAACTTTAAAAGTAAGAAAAGTACAAAAGAAAGCGATTTGTGAACAAAATGCTAGGTATCAAACATATGCTATTTAAAGGAAAATTCATGATTAATTAATTTACACCTGTTATTTAGTTGAACTTGTGAGATATCTCACGCCAGAGTACATTAATGTAGATCGAATAGATAAAGACAAGATTCTCAAATACGCAAAGACCAGACATCCGAGTATATTTTTTCAAACCTTCCATCAGCCCCCAGTGCTTATAGACAATCAATGTACTTATTGAGGGCCATCAGATTTGCAGTGTTTCTAGAGCATTTTGCTTTAGAGTTAAGAAGTAAGCGTCTAATTTTAAGTCGCAGGTCCAAATACCAATAAGGAACGTTGAAAACAGTCTTTCTAAAGGGACCATAAAACTTATGTCCAGTCTCGCAATGATGCTGGCTCAAAAAAGATCCCTTACTGCATGCTTAATGGCAAAAAAGGTCTGAGTACGTCTAAATTTGGAGCATTGGGAAAATGTTTTAATGTCGTCCAAACAAGTCTATAGAAGGGATTAAAAGCAAAGAAACAACCAATCTTCGAGGGTGTAATTAAAGAAAAATACACTGGGCGTCTCAGGAAGCTGAATCATGATTTCAGAACTAATTGTAAAGAGTATTTAAACAATATTTAATTGAACCAAACCGAATCTACAAATTATAAAAAAGCTACATGTATATACAATGTCATAGTCACGAAGTTTAACCCATAAATAAAGGAAGTAAAGAAAGAAAATCTGAATTATATTTATAAGGATGAATATGCAGACATATTTACAACAACTCCTATGGTTCCGTAATGGCATATAGTAAACATAGGAAGATAGATGAACGTGGTATTAGATCAAAACTCAAATTAAGTAAAATTCAGTGAAATTGAATGATGTGTTCACTAGGTGGCCCCCTCATCTGCTCATT
Source organism: Saccostrea cuccullata (assembly GCF_032062105.1). Classification (NCBI taxonomy): domain Eukaryota; kingdom Metazoa; phylum Mollusca; class Bivalvia; order Ostreida; family Ostreidae; genus Saccostrea; species Saccostrea cuccullata. The sequence goes on from NW_026925088.1 coordinate 245,471, forward strand.
AGGCGGGCCTTACATGTACCATGTATTCCGTACCTTAAATTCAACAGACAGGTTTGTTTGTTGTTTACCATCCATTTCGAAAATTTATTAACTCACATGGAGATGCCAAAACACCTCCGAAACACTCTTAATTAGTCGTGGTAAATTTTATAATCAAATTGTTTCAAGAGAATTCTAGTTAGCTAAAGGCATAAGATTGAGACGTCGCCTTTGTTTATTAAGAACTTTTTCTTAGTAATCACATCTTGGCGCCATTTTCTTCAACAAATCAGAGTAGAACAATGTCGGCTGTTCTGCTAAAAACTGATTTTGATGAAATTGTATTTTATAAACTTAGTTAACAATAAAAAAAATAATTGAATCTTCTTATTTGAAAAATCTTTTCAGTCGGTTCGATTTAATTGGGTCGGTCGCGTTAGGGGAAACAAAGGTAATTTTTATTTTGGCCTAATGTAAATATATTTGTGAAAAAGGGATCATAAATGTAGTTGAAGGCCTCAGAACACATGTAATGCATATTTTATGTATTCCTAGGTTTCAGAATGCGTATAATGTGTATATATGTATTCGTAGGTTTCAGAATATATGTAATGCATCTGTGTATATGAACATGTGTAATGTGTTTGTGTATTTGTAGGTTTCAGAATATATGTAATGCGTCTGTGTATTTGTAGATTTCAGAACATGTATAACGCGTCTGTGTATTTGTAGGTTTCAGAACATGTGTAATGTGTCTGTGTATTTGTAGGTTTCAGAATATATGTAATGCGTCTGTGCATTGTAGGTTTCAGAATATATGTAATGTGTCTGTGTATTGTAGGTTTCAGAATATATGTAATGTGTTTGTGTATTTGTAGGTTTCAGAACATGTGTAATGCGTCTGTGTATTTGTATAGGTTTCAGAACATGTGTAATGCGTATGTGTATTTGTAGGTTTCAGAACATGTGTAATGTGTCTATGTATTTGTAGGTTTCAGAACATGTGAAATGCGGTGTAATGCGTCTGTGTATTTGTAGGTTTCAGAACATGTGTAACACATCTGTGTATTTGTAGGTTTCAGAACATGTGTAATGCTTCTGTGTATTTATAGGTTGCAGAACATGTGTAATGCGTCTGTGTATTTGTAGGTTTCAGAACATGTGTAATGCGTCTGTGTATTTGTAGGTTTCAGAACATGTGTAATGCGTCTGTGTATTTTTAGGTTTCAGAACATGTGTAATGCATCTGTGTATTTGTAGGTTTCAGAACATGTGTAATGCGTACGTAGGGGAGCTGGATGAGGAGGGAATTTACGAGGGATACCTTGAAGACAACACGCTGGAGAACTTCCTGTGTCGTAGGGAGGGACTGTTTGGTTATTGTAAAGACACGCCCCCCACAAAGAAAGAGGAACTCTGATGCTTGTTTTAGTTATAGAGAACAACCTATTTCTAAAAGATCAAATAAGTCCTTAATGTTGTTATAAAATTATAAATATTTATTTTGTTTACTATCTTTACATGTTAATGGTTTACAGTAAGTTGCTGTTGAACAATATTTATATGTAATTTTGTTTTTGTTACTTAATGATGTCATGGATCAAAGATATTTAACAGCTTTCTGAATTTATATCTTTTTAAAAAAATTCAAATAGTGTTATCAAAATAGTGTTTATGTACTTATCAAATTCAATTTTAACTTTTAAAAATATATAACATTCATGAGTTTTTATTAGTTACACATTTATGTGTAACTCAAAGGAAAAATGATTTTTTATTTATTTACTTATTTTTTTGCTAAGGATGTATTTTTCTTTGCTGGAGATCAACTCTCAATCATCATCATCCTTCAATAAGGATTTCACTAAGTTATTTAGAACTTGTTTCCAATCCTTTTGGTTGATATCAATAAACTATGTTCATAAAAAAACAACCTTTTTTTTAAATTGAGAAAATATCATAAACAGCATGGTCTTATAAATTTATGATTTCATTGAAACACTAAGTGATCTCTTCTTACTTCCTGGAGAAAACAAAAAATTCTAACTGAAAGTCTCAATACATGTGACACAGTGTATTTCATAATGACGGTAATATATTTTCTGAATTCATGCATCATAAATTTATTAATGTTTATTTTCTTTCTGTGGAATGTTGTTTTTATCTATTAATTTTTTTTTTTAGCAAAAGTGAATTTCCTAATATTATCACCAATTACTTCCTCACCACAGTGCAAGTCCTTTGAATACATGTGTATGAACTTTGTCACCATTGTACAGTGACATGTAGGGTCATTAATGTTAATGCAGTTTATCAACATTTTTCAACTTTTTGATGACAAAGTACTAAATCACCTTTTTTTTTTAATTTTACACTTTTTAAGTTTAATAGTCTTTTACTACAATACTCAACAGCCCCTATTAATATTGTCCATCTCAAGTGCCCATCAATGCCAGAATTGGAACAATAAAATGCAAATAATTTTCTTGATATGCTTCCTATTTTTTTAATTCCAAATTTTATGTTTTAATCATAAATAAGTTTTTTGTTAAATAAGAAAATATCTACAATTTCCTTATAGTGTATATAGTCTTAGAAGTTGTACTAATGTGAAAAAAGATGATGGTATTTCCTGTGAAAGAATAAAATTTTCAGGGGGGTTAATTTTTGTAATTTCATCTATCAAGAGACATCATCATGTCATCCATAAAACATAGGTAATCAAAGATTACAAAGCTGGGATTGACCTGTTCCAAAAAAATTTACCTGGTCACTCATCTGGAAATGAATATCAGATTCAGCATCCAAAGCAAGTCTCGATTTTCCATCCTTAGATGCATCATCCCTGCAAGTTAAATCATAGCAGGACATAAAATTTCAGAACTACTCCAAAAACATAACACTGGTTACTCATCTGGAAATGTAGGCCAAATCCGCATGTGAAATCATCTAAGTAATGTCCATCCCCAAATGCATCATTCATGCAAGTTTGGTCCATTCCATCCCCAAATGCATCATTCATGCAAGTTTGGTCCATGTAGGATATATAGTTACTTGGGAATAAACCTGCTCCAAAAACTTTAACCTGGTTCATCTGGAAATGTACAATCCAAAGCAAGTCAGGTAGTGTTCATCCCTAGATGCTTCATCCATGCAATTTTTATCCAGGTAGGGTTTATAGTTTCTTAGGAACAGACCTGCTCAAAAATCTTTTATTTGTTCATGCATCTGGAAAATGTAGCCCATAAGGTCAGATCCATCATCCAAAGCAAGTTTGGTAGTGCCCCCTAGATGCATGTAATTACTTGAGAATGGACCTGTTCCAAAAACTTTAATGTGGTCACTCAACTGAAAAATGTAGGTCAGTTCCAGCATCCAAAGCAAGTCTGGTAGTGTTCATCCCTAGATGCATCGTCCATGCAAGTTTGGTCCGGGTAGGGCTTATAGTAACATGTACTTGAAAATGGACCTGCTCTAAAAACTTGAACCTGATCACTCATTTGGAAAACGTAGGTCAGATTCGAATCAAGTCTGGTAGTGTCCATCCCTAGATGCATCATCCTTGCAAGATTAGATTTGGGTAGGGCTTATAGTTACTTGGAAATTGACCTGCTCCAAAAATTTTAACCTTGTCACTCAACTGGAAAATGTAGGTCAAACCCTGCATCCGAAGCAAGTCTGGTAGTGTCTATCCCTAGATGCTTCATCCATGTAAGTTTGGTCCATATAGGGCTTATAGTTTCTTGGAAATGGACCTGCTCCAAAAACTTTAACCTGGTAACTCATCTGGAAAATGTAGGTCAGATTCAGCATCCGAAGCAAGTCTGGTAGTGTCCATCCCTAGATGCATCATCCAGTAAGTTTGGTTCAGGTAGGGCTTCTAGTTACTTGGGAATGGACTTGCTCTTATAAAACTTTTACCTGGGATGCCACCACTAATGCCGACGCAGGGGGTATAGCATAAGCTCATCTCGACTTCGTAGAGGTGAGCTTGAAATATCAAGAGGCCCATGGGCCACATCGCTCACCTGAGAATCTTTGACCATTCTGTTTTTTACCAGATTTCCCCTTTGTAATACATATTGTGACCTACCCCAATGATCAAAATTTTAACAATTTGAAATCTACACTACCCCAGGATGCTTCCACAGCTTTTCTGGCCCAGTGGTTCATGATAAGAAGATTTTCAAAGATTTTTCCTATATATTCATATTTAAAACTATGATTCCCCATTGTGGCCCCACCCTACCACCTGGGGTCATGATTTGAACAATTTAGAATCTACACTTCCCCAGGGTGCTTCCACATAAGTTTCAGCTTTTCTGGCCCAGTGGTTCTTGAGAAGAAGATTTTCAAAGATTTTTCCTATATATTTCTATGTAAAACTTTGATTCCCCATTGTGGCCCTGCCCAACCCCCAGGGGTCATGATTTGAACAATTTAGAATCTACACTTCCCCAGGGTGCTTCCACATAAGTTTCAGCTTTTCTGGCCCAGTGGTTCTTGAGAAGAAGATTTTCAAAGATTTTTCCTATATATTTCTATGTAAAACATTGATTCCCCATTGTGGCCCCACCCTACCCCCGGGGGTCATGAATTCAAAAATGAATCTACACTACCCCAGGGTGCTTCCACATAAGTTTCAGCTTTTCTGGCCCAGTGGTTCTTGAGAAGAAGATTTTCAAAGATTTTTCCTATATATTTCTATGTAAAACATTGATTCCCCATTGTGGCCCCACCCTACCCCCGGGGGTCATGAATTCAAAAATTTAGAATCTACACTACCCCAGGGTGCTTCCACATAAGTTTCAGCTTTTCTGGCCCAGTGGTTCTTGAGAAGAAGATTTTTAAAGATTTTTCCTATATATTTCTATGTAAAACTTTGATTCCCCATTGTGGCCCCGCCCAACCCCCAAGGGTCATGATTTGGAAAATTTAGAAACTACACTACCCCAGGGTGCTTCCACGTAAGTTTCAGCTTTATTGGCCCAGTGGTTCTTGAAAAGAAGATTTTTTAATGACCCCACCCTATTTTTGTCTTTTCTTGATTATCTCCCCTTGTGAGAGGACTTGACCCTTCATTTTGACAATTTAAATTCCCCTTCACCCAAGGATGCTTTGTACCAAGTTTGGTCAAAATTGGCCCTGTGGGTCTTGAGAAGAAGTCGAAAATGTGAAAAGTTTACAGATGGACAGCTGGACAGACGGACGACGGACAAAATGTGATCAGAAAAGCTCACTTGAGCCTTCGGCTCAGGTGAGCTAAAACGGCAAAGTAGGACATAATACTATAATACTTGGACTTACCTACCCCAATCCATAGACCAATAAATTTGACCCCATGAAAATGAATTCTTTATATAGTACCGGGGTACTGTAAACCAACTTTTATTTGCTTGCGAGAAATATCCACGAGTTCCGCGACCTCCATTAACCCGCGAATATAAATCGCCGCAAATCATTCATTTTGCTAAGGATTTATAGAGAATGATTCCTCGGTCGCGGAAATTAATCGCCGCAGATTAATTTTAAACTGACGAATCGTAAATAAAAGATGATGCGAATAATAGTTGGTTTACAGTATTGGTTGGAGATTTCACTTATATAAACTTCAAGTTTTTAAAAAAGGGAGAGGGAGAGAACAAAAAACAGCTGTACTGTTATCACAGATATTTTATTAAATAGATCACATCATTCCAAACAAAAACACTCATTAGAAAATAAACCTGTCCATTTTGTATGGTTACAAGATGTTTTTTTTATATATCTTTTATTACTTAACATAGTGTTAACAAATCCATAGCAAATTCAAAATGTAAATTTTGGGATTTTACAGGATATCAACAATAATTAAATCTCAAAAAACTTTCAAATTGACAATTGAGAACAAGTTTAAAATATTCTACACTGTATAAAAATTCTTTAAACAAGCTCAGGGAAAAAGTAAACAATGCAGAGTTTGGGGGGAGGGGGGAGTCGGATCCCCCTGACTGAATATGTAGAATTATTAAATGCATACATGTATACATGTATACCAAAGCAAATAAAATATATGGCAATATGGATTATGTGTATAAAAGATTCTTTTTATATGGAATATTTAACACACTGTAATGATGATCTTCTGAGTTTGTACAAGCCACATCTCATAAATCTTTCATTTAACATGCTGAATACTATTATTTAGTTAAAAAAAGTATTTCGGGAAAAAAAAAAGATTATGAATCGTCGGGGAATCAAACCCGGAACCTCTCACATGTGAAGCAAGAGACATCCCACTAGACCACTGAGTCGCTCTGCAAAGAAGCAAATTATATGCAATCATAAAGTCACATACATGTATATATTCATGTTTGGTATTGTCAAAATTTTACACAATCCACGGTGTTTGTTTTATTAAGCCTTTAATTATTAAATAGTTCTAATAGATGTAATAAGAACATAACGTCTGCCAAGAACCTGTATTATATTCGATAACTCTCCTTATGCCCCTGTGCTAAAAATAGAAACATGTAATACTATAAATTCTAATAAAACAAACGGGGCGGGGCACTTTGAGAGGGTTGAGAGAGGTCTTTGGGAATTTGATATAAAATTACATTGCATAAGCTCAAAATCTTCTTGAAATATCGTCCGGGAATGATAGTGTTACACAATGAGAGAATGTATAAATTTACGACCTTGAACTTTGACCTTTTGACCTCAAAATCAATAGGGGTCTTCCTTAGGCCACAGGGAGTTGTTATGTAAAATTTCATTGCAATAGCTCAAACGGTTCTTGAGATATCGTGTGGAAATGAAAGTGTTATAACAGACAGAATTTGCTTATTTATGACCTTGACCATTGACATTTTGACCTCAAAATCAATAGGGGTCTTCTTTAGTCCATAGGGAGTTGCTATGCTAAATTTCATTGCAAAAGCTCAAAGGGTTCTCGAGATATTGTGTGGAAACGAAAGCGTTACAGACAGACAGAAAGACGGACGGACGGACAAACCCAAATTAATATCCCCCACTTTTCAAGCGGGGGACAAAAAAATGCTTTGCATAGCAGAGCACTACTTGACCATATACTGTCTAAATCAAAAGCCCATGTTCAGATAATACTGTGAAATTATTACAGTGTATAAGGGGCTTCAACTTTGTTGTTACTCTTTACCTCAAATGTACAAGCTCAACAAATAGTAAAAAAGAATACATCATTTGTCCTTCAAAATTAGACTTATAAACTGATGACCCAAAAACCTATTAATATTAAAACGTATCTAGCAATTAACAACACGTCAGTGACAAGTCATTATAATTGTTACCAGAAAGGAGAGAAAATGTGACAAACCAGACCAGAATTTGATCCTGAATCTCCAGTCAGGTGCTCTATCAACTGAGCTATCTGGTCACTGGTGATCAAACCAGCTTGACATTCACAAAAAGTAATTCACTGTAAACAATGAAAATCTCCAGGAATCATTTTCTTTCTCCGTTTGCCCTATACAGTTCAATCTTTTGATTTTTGAAAACTTAACATCCAACAATAGAGCTATGGACCTGAGTTTCACAAGACCAATTTTTTTAACCGTTCTCTTTCTCTTAAAACTTAAGAGCCCTAATGCAGCTGTGTTCATGGCAATGATTCAGATCTAAATCTTAACTAGAAGAGGATATTCTCAAATTTGAAGTAGTCTTTTAAAAGAAAGTATAAACATTTATTTATTTGTGCCAAAAAAAATCCTTATGAATTAAATAACGACAGAACCCCTTTCTCAACCTAACTTTCATTCTAACCAGATTGACCATAGGATGCTTTGTGCCAAGTTTAGTAAAATGGCCTATTAAATCTAAAGTCAAAATTGTAAAAATATATACATGGACTTTGCTGGAACTTAGTAGAAGGTATCCAATGGTAGTAGATAGTGAAAGGTTACTTCCACATAAACATAGTAGGAAAAAAAAGATAATTATTGGTCATTAAAACATGATTGTGACATCACTTTGGAAAAAAAAATAATGGTTCTCCTAATCAGGAGTGCATGCAACAATGTACGGTATATATAAACATTCATGCCCAACATCAATGACTCAATTCAAACTTCCAGAAATTGTCACTGATGGTTACAAATCAGGAAATATCCCACTCATATGATAGCTTCTTCAAGATGTCTGTAAGGCTGTTTTTAGTCCATTTTCTAAATTCAATACTTTTAACACATACACTCAAACACAGTCTTCACTGGAACCTTTTAGAATGCTGCACATTTAACTCTAATATTTACATTGTCTATATGTTAGACTTGCTGCCTATAACTCGGAGCATGGCTTCTTTAGTGGAGATGGCGGATGCTATACAACCGTCCATGTTGGAATGTGTAAAACCATCACCGGCCAAAATTATTAGAGGTTTCTCGTTCAGTACAACACAGCCAGGGTTGTTCACATAAGCCTTGTGGACCTATTCAGAAAAAAAAAAAGATTTTAAATTACAAACGTAATTATGTTTATACATACAGGAATGTATGTCAAATACTGGTATTAACTATTAGCGTCATTTTAAAAGCACATAGCTCAGTCAGAATTTTACAGCATCAAAGTATAACGGTACTTTCAAAAGAACAACTTCATATAATACATTTTTTTTCATTCAACAGAGGCCCATGGGCCACAACACTCATCTGTATCGCCTTTTAAAGACAAAATAAACAAGATAAAAATACACCACATAAAACATTCATGGCAATACAAAAAAGAGATTGACCTGTGAGAATCTCCATTTATGCCCCTTGATTTCAGCTGGTTCTGGTAACTCTGGTAACACGTCTCGGAGCTGCTGAAGAATAGTGGGAACCATCACATTTTTGTCCTGTTCCAGATTTTCCAAACTAAATGGTACACTTGTATGTACAGTGACAGAGGGCCCAAGCTTGGGGTTGTCTGAAAAAAGAACATATTGATATGAAACAGTTTCTTGGTGTAGTTGTGAATATTCTCCTGGTCATGAGCTGTTACTGTACTCACTGAATACTCTAGAGCTGCACCACATTTCAAGATAAGTGATAAGTTAAAATGAACAACATACCATGGTATTTAAGATATTGGTATCTGAGTTAACAGAGTATAAGTGTATGTACCTTCTACTTTCCCTAATAATATACCTATTTACTTGAAATAAAAGAGTATTTTATTCATCTTAGATTATAAACTACTAAAATTTACATCTTTAATAATTTAAACTTACTCAACCCTCTCTTTTTGTTTTCGATGGCTACAAATCTAACACAGGGACTATCTGTGATGTATTTTCCTCCCCATGTGTAGCTTATTTTGGTGCCAGGATTGTAGAACAGTCCCACGGCAAATCGAGAGGAGTAGGAAACATTCTCCAAATTCTGCTTGACATCTGGCTTTGAATCTTTTCATATGTAGAAAAAGAATAAAGTGAATATACTTCATTATATCTGTAACTCTCTATATCCCTTTTTACTAATTCATTAAACTATATATAGCAAATCTGCCATTTTAATGGTTACTATTGGTACAACCTACTTTGTAATGGATTACTTTAGGTATGACCTACTTTGTTACGGATTACTATAGGTATGACCTACTTAAGATGTCAGCTATTGACCCCTGGAGCTGCAGAATCTGAGGGACAGGCATGGTCAGCACAGCTGAATCACACTCGTACGACTGACCGCTGTCACTGGTCAGCTGTACTTTGTCTCCACTCACATCAACTCGAGTTATCTGCTCACACTTTTTTAACTCGGCTCCTGTAAAACCACAAAAACTTGATAACAGGTAAAAATCATTTGATTAACCTAGCATCGTAGATAAATTTTTGAAAAGTATTTTCTCAATCTGAACCACTTCATTCATATTATCTTTTGTTGATGCTACATTTTGTCTATCATACTCAGATGTTTTTTTTTTAATCTTTCTTGTAAAGAGCTACATAATATTTTATATGTACTAAATCACAATCCTTTTTTTTATATCAATAGCTGTAAATGGCATCTGTGGGATTCAAGACCTATTGTTTTACCAATACAACTACATGCTGGAGACACTTAGTATTGATAGAATTACAGAAGTTAGGAATTAAATCTTACCAAATTATGTGTTAATTTAGCTTTTGTAAACAACTATTTGCACTTTTTCCAATAAGATATGAAGTTATTAAAACAACTGTGTACCTGATTGATTGAGGAAATGCTTTACTATTGAGCTCACACCCTCTGGTGCTATGTAGTTAGTGACGGACGGGTCTTTATTTCGGTGTCCATCAATCTCGCTAGATAAGGTTTTGAGAACTCCTTCTGAAATCAACTCATCATGAAATCTAAAACAAAAAATAAATTTAAATAATGACAAATGGTATGAAAAATGATCTGTTTCAAACATGTGACCTAAATAGGCTAATATCTTAAAATAAACACTATTTTTTATTACTGGCATACAGTAAAATATATGAGCCTTTCTTAAAATATATTATCTCAATTTAGATAAATACAGATATGAAAGATGACATTTCTTGCAACATAACCTTGCTAATTTTTGAAAACATAATGGTTTAAATTTTGAATAGAGATGCCTTTGTCCATGGCATTTATATCCCAATGTGGAAGGAATAGTCCAGTCAAAATAGCAAAAAATTTGCAAAACCCTAAACTAATTGCAACAGATTTTTTTTTAGCATTTCATGAAAGTTCAACATGTAGACAATGTAATATGAAAAATCGGAAAAATTTCATCGAGGCAATTTTTTGTAATTTGGGTAGGAATTATCTAATATATTGTTGGAAAAAAGAGGAAAAAACGAAAATTAACATGTTGAAAATTACACATGATTTTTTAAATTGGCAAGAAGTTTTTGAATTAATATAAAAAAGAAATATACAGGAACAAAAATCTAGAAGATATAATTATTATTTATTATAAATAAACGCGTCATGTTCAATATTATACCATGTTAAAACAGAGGAAATTCGAATTATTTTTTTTCTCCAGATGCCTTATAAATAGTGCTTATGTGACTGTTTTTGGTCCTTAGCCATAAACATTAAATGGGAAATAGACTTTCATGGAGGATTTTTCAATATTTTCTGTGATCAATGTAAATCATGAGCTAAATTAAGTAAAAAACAGAGGAAATTCGAATCGTATATAATATTATAGAAAAAAATACACCTTTACTTACTTTAGAATATATTCTGTAAGCACAGGTAAACAATACAAGTACAAATATACAAAGATACAGTAGGCAAAGTTCTGCACGGGCTGGCGGGAAGAGAGTCTCTGTTGATCTAATTTTTGAATCGGGAAAGTCCTTAAGTAA